>NC_059227.1:6474814-6692314 GCF_020615455.1 Coregonus clupeaformis
AATTTATTTGCAAATTATGGTGGAAAATAAGTATTTGGTCATCTACAAACAAGCAAGATTTCTGGCTCCCACAGACCTGCAACTTCTTCTTTAAGAGGCTCCTCTGTCCTCCACTTGTTACCTGTATTAATGGCACCTGTTTGAACTTGTTATCAGTATAAACGACACCTGTCCACAACCTCAAACAGTCACACTCCAAACTCCACTATGGCCAAGACCAAAGAGCTGTCAAAGGACACCAGAAACAAAATTGTAGACCTGCACCAGGCTGGGAAGACTGAATCTGCAATAGGTAAGCAGCTTGGTTTGAAGAAATCAACTGTGGGAGCAATTATTAGGAAATGGAAGACATACAAGACCACTGATAATCTCCCTCGATCTGGGGCTCCACGCAAGATCTCACCCCGTGGGGTCAAAATGATCACAAGAAGTTGAGCAAAAATCCCAGAACCACACGGGGGGACATAGTGAATGACCTGCAGAGAGCTGGGACCAAAGTAACAAAGCCTACCATCAGTAACACACTACGCCGCCAGGGACTCAAATCCTGCAGTGCCAGACGTGTCCCCCTGCTTAAGCCAGTACATGTCCAGGCCCGTCTGAAGTTTGCTAGAGTGCATTTGGATGATCCAGAAGAGGATTGGGAGAATATCATATGGTCAGATGAAACCAAAATATAACTTTTTGGTAAAAACTCAACTCGTCGTGTTTGGAGGACAAAGAATGCTGAGTTGCATCCAAAGAACACCATACCTACTGTGAAGCATGGGGGTGGAAACATCATGCTTTGGGGCTGTTTTTCTGCAAAGGGACCAGGACGACTGATCCGTGTAAAGGAAAGAATGAATGGGGCCATGTATCGTGAGATTTTGAGTGAAAACCTCCTTCCATCAGCAAGGGCATTGAAGATTAAACGTGGCTGGGTCTTTCAGCATGACAATGATCCCAAACACACCGCCCGGGCAACGAAGGAGTGGCTTCGTAAGAAGCATTTCAAGGTCCTGGAGTGGCCTAGCCAGTCTCCAGATCTCAACCCCATAGAAAATCTTTGGAGGGAGTTGAAAGTCCGTGTTGCCCAGTGACAGCCCCAAAACATCACTGCTCTAGAGGAGATCTGCATGGAGGAATGGGCCAAAATACCAGCAACAGTGTGTGAAAACCTTGTGAAGACTTACAGAAAACGTTTGACCTGTGTCATTGCCAACAAAGGGTATATAACAAAGTATTGAGAAACTTTTGTTATTGACCAAATACTTATTTTCCACCATAATTTGCAAATAAATTCATTAAAAATCCTACAATGTGATTTTCTGGAGAAAATAAATCTCATTTTGTCTGTCATAGTTGACGTGTACCTATGATGAAAATTACAGGCCTCTCTCATCTTTTTAAGTGGGAGAACTTGCACAATTGGTGGCTGACTAAATACTTTTTTCCCCCACTGTAATTCTATGGGTTTAAAGCAACAGTACCACAGCACTGCACAGTCCAATAGATAGGATCATAATCAATCATCTATCATGCTAACCAGGTTTTGGGGTTAAGTTAAAAGCATCATCCATTTTATAGGTTTGGATTCAGGCTCAACAAAACAGTGTTTACAGGAAATATTATATTTTTGATCTATCCCAGGAACCTGGTTTTGATTGCATAATTGAATTACTGTTCCACGCATAACTCTTCGACTGGGCCTCAAAAGTGTGATAGGCTCCTCCCCCTATGGGCTGTTCTGGCTCGGACAAGGCTTACTTATGACTTACTTGGACAAGGCTTACTTATTGACTTACTTGGTCTCAAAAGCCAGTACAGTATGTGGAGACAGTTTGCTTACTGTCCCTAATGGAAAACAGTAACCCCTTTTCTCTGCCCTGACAGAAAGAGAGACTGCGCCAGAAGGAAGCAAACATGGTGGCCACAAGCTGAGAGGCAGAACAGGACAGAGAGGAGATGACATTGATGAGAAGAGTGATGAGTGGATGTGTGAGGGGAGTGGATGTGTGAGGGGGGGCAGAACAGGACAGAGAGGAGATGACATTGATGAGAAGAGTGATGAGTGGATGTGTGAGGGGAGTGGATGTGTGAGGGGAGTGGATGTGTGAGGGGAGTGGATGTGTGAGGGGAGTGGATGTGTGAGGGGAGTGGATGTGTGAGGGGAGTGGATGTGTGAGGGGAGTGGATGTGTGAGGGGAGTTGATGTGTGAGGGGAGTGGATGTGTGAGGGGAGTTGATATGTGAGGGGAGTGGATGTGTGAGGGCAGTGGATGTGTGAGGGGAGTGGATGTGTGAGGGGAGTGGATGTGTGAGGGCAGTTGATGTGTGAGGGGAGTGGATGTGTGAGGGGAGTTGATGTGTGAGGGGAGTGGATGTGTGAGGGGAGTGGATGTGTGAGGGGAGTGGATGTGTGAGGGGAGTTGATGTGTGAGGGGAGTGGATGTGTGAGGGGAGTGGATGTGTGAGGGGAGTGGGGACTTCTCCCACCTTCCCCCGTCACCCCTCCGTCACCACCCCGTCACCTCACAGGGTGATCAGGATCATACCAGTCTCTGCTCCTGCCCACCCTCTTATGGCCCAAGCCTGGAACACTGTACTGTCCTCGATGCCCTTTGAACTTGCCCTCGCTGGACACTAGAGGAAACCCCTCATACTATGGTTCGGAGGTCACAAAGTTGCAGATGCATTCACTGACCAACGGGATACTGGCAATAAGATAAATATTTTCATGTTCATTTTTTGATTCTGCACATCATCCTAGCACTTTCCTGTAAAAAATAAATAATATAATAACTGATTAATAACTGGTCAAATTAATAAGACAATGTATCTAGATTGTATGGTAAACTTTTTCTATGAAATATAGATTTTATCATGTAGATTTGAAATTCAGTTGTCTATCTGTTTGTTTTCTGATATTCAATATCAAAAGTTTTGTTTCTGTGTTTTATAATACATTTATAAGTTTAGCATCTTACATATCCACTGTCAATCATATTAATGTAAACATAATACATGTACCTTACCAGCAGTCTGTTATTACAACTCCCCAACAACCCAACCCAGTTCAACAACGTGTACAAATATGAGTTTATTCACCAACCACTTTATATACATGAATAATACAATAGCAAGAACATTAAGTGACGTCTAACAGTGCAAGTTTAAAAAGAAAAGCCAATATTCATTGACACCACACTCCTCTAGCGCTCCTGAAGTGAGCGCATCCACCAACTCATATTCCACACAGTGGAAACGATATGTGCTCTCATAACGGTTTACAAAAATTGTCTATGTCAAATTCGAACACTGTGTGGCTTTTTCGCCTAATTTGAAATGCCAAACATGGACAAATTCTGGTTTCCACAGTGATATTGTTATATTTGTATTAGGCACAAGCCAGCAATATCATTAAAAAACAATTACGCTCGAAGCTATAAGCCATTTACAAGTATGCCAAACCAGTCATGCCAAACCAGTCATTATAGTCCCATACATTACACTGGGGAGTCTGTTGGGGTTGGCATAACTACCAGTTTAGGGTTTTGGAATGGTTTTGAAGAGTTCCATCCCTTGGTTTCTTTGTGTTTTGGTCTCCCCTTTTAGGATTAAGATTGGACATTTTCTCCCTCATGCATATTCGGTTTTTGCAACGGAAGCACGTTTAATTGTATGCATTTTGTCTGTCCCTCTATACATTTGAATTATTCCCGTGGATAGCAAACCAACAGAGACTGTGTCCATCTATGGCTTTAACTAGGTCTAATCCAGGTCTATGGAAGCGCAGCGGCAGGTCTTTACACGCTGGACGCGTTTCTTTCGGGTGCTGGGTGACTGGCCGGGACATATGAGGGTATAGGTGACTGTGGTAAATGTTTTCGGCTTACAGGTGGAACACGATTGGAAAGCACCATCATCTTCGTAGATGTGTCGCGGGATGTAGAAGGAGTTACACTGCCCGTAACAGAAGCGATTGATTATAGTGCGGCTGAGGCATCCTTCCTCGTGGATCGTCTGTTTCAGCGGCTGCGTCTTGCACCAGTCAAGTTTGAGGTACCGGCGCTCCGTGACGTGTAGGGCTTCTTGGCTGGATTCTAGAACTTCGTCATTGGCGGTTACTGGCCCCATTTGGCGGGAGACAAATCCGTTCTGTGGTGGCTGCTGCGGTGAGCGCTCAGACTCGTTGGGGCTGGAATTGTATTTATATGGATGCTGAAAGGCGCCCTGGAAGCCACCTACCGCTGCGCTCCTTGGCGGACAGAAGAGTCCCAACACCATGGCCGAGGCAAAGACTGTTGACGTCTTCATCCTTATCTATAGAATATTATTAAATGATTACATTTAAATCAGTCATGGAAATCAACAGAGAACAAATTAAGCATAACTTTTACGCAAGATTTACGCAGTAATGTCATACCAAATACTTAATGCATTTCCACGTGGTTATAGCGTACAGTTACCAGACTAATATGATAATTTCAACATAGTATTTGGTTGAGGAAGAATGATGAATAGCTAGATTGACTCACCCGTGTCCTACACAAACTCGACAGATGCACTACTGGTTTAGACTGAAATGTCTGGAATAAACGGTCGATTCGCTGCGGGATTAAGATATTGCTTAAATAGAAGTATTCCTGTATGATCTCTTCTTGGAAGAGACAAAACAAACTGCTGTCTAGCTGTACTGTCTCAGATTTAAGTACAGTAGCGGGATGTACCCGCCCCCTCCAACGCCCCTCATCCTCTCTGATTGATAGATCCTACAAAAAACTGACTAAAGCCTGGGAAACTTGCAGAGGAAATCATTTGTTTTATATTAACACAAAATGATTAGAAAAAACACAGCAAGAGACTTAGTTATGGCTTGAGCCAAAAAAGCAAAACAATAGCAACTTGATTAAATATTGTATCAAATATCAACAGCATATTTTGGTTTGATAAAAACAGACACATTTCAGCTTCATAGGCCCTTCTAATATTACTTAATTGTATGACAGTGAACCACAGGCACAAAAATAACTCAAACTGAGTAACAATAATTTTGATAGATCAATTATTGATTGAAAACAGCAGAGTATAATGATATATAATTTCTTACACAAGTTGTGCATATCAATATACCTCTCTGTTACTGTATCTAACATTGTTAGTAGGCTACGTAGTTCAACAAATGACATCATGGTGAAAAAATAACACTTAGAGAACACTCCCAATACTTGTGATGACATTTTTAATATACTTTAGTTTGAGATATGTGACGAGAACATGTTGGGGCAGTAATGTTAGAACAGCAGTATGTGTTTAGGTGGATGTTCTATAGTCTTCCTCCTCTTCTGGGTAGTAGGGAACAGACTTCTTGGCCACAACGCTGCCCAGCCTCTGACCCATCAGGTAGGGGTTATTGACACTCTGGAATAAAAGAAAGAGGGACAATTTCTTTTCTTTTTTTAGAGCAAATATGGCATTTTGTTGTGGTGCTGGGGTTAAAAATAAAATCTTAATGACATTCTTCTTGAAAAAAAAGGTGTTGATAAAGAGAAACTATAGGTGCTCCAGATCATTGGCTCAGGAAAAAGAAAGACCTCAGTAGTCATGATTAAAAATGGACATTGTCGGTCAACATGCAACTTAATCCAGCAATGTGAGTTTAAAAGTGCATCATCTCCTTCAGGGTACAACAGCTCAATGGTGGTGATGTGGTTTGGTCGCACAGAGACCATTTCTACAAAAGCTTACAAACTAAAAAAAAATCTGGAGGGAAAAACGGAGAAGACGCGGTTATAACCCTTTGACCCCCTTCCGTTTCTGGTACAACAGCTCCTTATTCTGAACTAAAAAAAGTTAGTTTAGGGACAAAGAATGATGTTTCTATTGTTGTACAGCAAAATTGCTTTTCTTTGATCATAAAACACAGAGCTTGAGCCTTTTCGGGGAACAAAGACATTTCCATGGTCGACTTGTCTAGTGTCCACAGATGGACGGGAAAACATTTCACAAAAAAAAAAAAAGGGTGATGAGATGGACTTATTCAATAGTACAGGGGCACAGCTCTGTTGTAACCACTCAAGCCTAGTGGGGTAGGGTGAAGTTGCCCCTACACTGAAGGCAATTTTGCCCTAATCACTCACCCACGTAGCCAGAGCAGGGTAGTCATGTTCTGGGTTGAACAGGTGCTGATGCTTCTGGAACTCTCTGCTTAACTTTGCTGTGTCCGGGACGTTCTCCACACAACCATCTGCAGCTAAAGTACAAGCAAAGAGAGGACATTACATTTTTTTTTTTTTTTTTTACATTCGAGGCATTTAAGCAGATGCTCTTATCCAGAGCGACTTACAGTTAGTGAGTGCGTAAATTTTTTCATACTGGCCCCCAGTGGGAAACGAACCCACAACCCTGGCGTTGCAAGCGCCATGCTCTACCAACTGAGCCACACGGGACATAGTCATAGGCCTTTTCTAAATTGGATTTGCTCAACTCCTGCGTCCTCTCTCGCCTCCTTTTGAAAAAGGTTGAAGGTAAATCGAGGAGAGGGAATGTGGATGAAAATGCACTTGTATGAAATGAGACTCAACCACTCACGTCGTCAGGAAAATTAAGTTTACAGGGGTGGATCACAAAAATAAATGTGTAAAGTCTAAATCAAATGAAGTTAGTTGGTCAATACATTTTATAGATAAAACGATAAAACGTGTGCATGCTTTTCTCTTCAGATAAAACAGCTGATTCAAAGTGGGTGTGGCAGATTTCAAAACTCCTCCGCAAAAGGACTCAGATAGGACACGTGTGACTATCCTCGATGAAAGGTGGTTGTCGCGGAGGGGAGGACACTTCCGTTCGCCTACTAACAAATTGACATTGCCTCGACCACTCATCGGTTTCCGGGTCACGGAGGAGAGAGGGTGGAGGATGGACTTTTGCCCAAATGAGCAAACCCTAGATTCATCTGCAGCAGTGGAGGCTCCTCAGAGGAGGAACATCCTCCTCAGTGAATTTCAGAAGAAAAGAAAAGGTAAAACATTGAAAAAGTTATCCTTTTTAGATAAAACTATACTAAATATATTCATGTCACCAAATAATTGATTAAGACACACTGTTTTGCAATGAAGGTCTACAGTAGCCTCAACAGCACTTTGTAGGGTAGCACCATGGTGTAGCCGGAGGACAGCTAGCTTCCGTCCTCCTCTGGGTACATTGACCTCAATACAAAACCTAGCAGGCTCATGGTTCTCACCCCCTTCCATAGACTTACACAGTAACTTCCGTATGACATCCTCCAACCTATCAGAGCTCTTGAAGCATGAACTGACATGTTGTCCACCCAATCAAAGGATCAGAGAATTAATCTAGTACTGAAAGCATAAGCTGCAGCTAGCTAGCACTGCATAAACGGTGGTGAGTAGTTGACTCAAAGAGAGAAAGAATAGTTTAACAAATTAATTTCTTCAAAACTAAATAAGTTTCACTTACTTAGCTAGCAAATGCAGCTGGCTAGTTTAGTTACTCAAACACCCGGCTCAAACAGAGGGATGCTATGTTAGCTAGCTCACTATAACTATCCAACACAACACTGGAACTCTTACAAGTCAAGGTAAGCTTTTGGTTTTATTAATTTTTTGCCACTGGGGCCCGCCAGTGTAACTGCTTACTGACTGTACACTAACATTACTTCATGATTGTAACGGGTTTACTAACGCATTAGTTCTATTAGCTATGTTGACTATGACGTTACTTCAGCTAATATGGGGACAACGATGTAGGCTGTGTGTAGCGGTTATGACATGGTTTGGCTTGGAAAGGTTTTTTCCCCCTGGTCACATACAGCTGATGTGTTGTTCCAAAATACCAGAATTTGTCCAATAGAAACTCTCGTTTGCAACTGTTGGACTAATGATTACAACCCTAGATAAGCTAGATGCAGGCAAGAGTGTGCAAGGCGGCATTGAATGTGTCACTTTCTGTCCATGTGTCACTGTGTGTCATCTCACATTTTTATCTCGACCTGTGTGCACCTACGTTGTAAACTTTCATTCATAGGCTAGGTTGTAGCAACCTCATGATGGGTATAGGGAACATTTTAGTATCATGTAGTAGCCTAAACCTATCAAATGTTACATTGAACTGGGTGAATGGAATATGTAATGACAGTCATCCAACATGCTGTAATAGAAATAAGGCTTTGCTCATGAGAAAAAAAAATGGTCCTCCCTAAACGGCACTGACCGCCACTGATCTCTGCAGCAACAACGCAACACAAACAGGAAACAGTGAGTGAGGGACAAGTAGTAGGATTCATCAGATACATCTGAAGCTACGACAGCAGACAGGGACAGAGAACCAACCACACAGAAACAAAGGATAAAGCCTCGCTGAGTGCAAGCCTGTTTCTGCTTTCGCCAACTTTATGTCTTGTGGTCTTGCAAGACAACTGTCATGGTACTGAACGTTTGGTACATGGTACCCCTGTCAGCTCAGCTACAATGTTGGGGATGTTTCCATAGGGACCCAGGTGCTGCAGCCCATCATAGGCTCCACCTAGTGGAGGAAACAGAACATGACTGGGACATATTTTGTAGTCATTGACAGGGACAGAGACAGAGGGGGGCATGTTTACTACAGTTTTTACATTTTTAAAAGTGATGCTCCAGAACTTGTTTAATTTCAGCCAGTAGTTTTGAAAGTGGTGCTCACAAGCCAAACTGGGTCCCCGTTTTATGTGTACCCTGTCATCCAATTGTGTACTACGTCAGCCAATTCATATGATATGTTACGAATCCAATTCCTACAATATGTTACAAATTTGTCGTGCTTAAGATCCCGGACTGCTTCTTTAAAATGTGATTAGCGCAAGTCAAAAGTGAAATCAATATCAGAATACAATACTAAGCGCAGATATCTATGTTGTTATTTCTGTACAGTGCATTCGGAAAGTATTCAGACCCCTTGACTTTTTCCTACTTTGTTACATTACAGCCTTATTCTAAAATTGATTGTTTCCCCCCCCCCTCAATCTACACACAATACCCCATAATGACAAAGCAAAAATAGGTTTGTAGCAATTTTTGCAAATTTATTAAAAATTAAAAAACAGAATTATCACATTTACATAAGTATTCAGACCCTTTACTCAGTACTTTGTTGAAGCACCTTTGGCAGCAATTACAGCCTCGAGTCTTCTTGGGTATGACGCTACAAGCTTGGCACACCTGTATTTGGGAGTTTCTCCCATTCTTCTCTGCAGATCCTCTCAAGCTCTGTCAGGTTGGAAGGGGAGTGTCGCTGCACAGCTATTTTCATGTCTCTCCAGAGATGTTCGATCAGGCTCAAGTCCGGGCTCTGGCTGGGCCACTCAAGGACATTGAGACTTGTCCCGAAGCCACTCCTGCATTGTCTTGGCTGTGTGCTTAGGGTCATTGTCCTGTTGGAAGGTGAACCGTCGCCCCACTGAGGTCCTGAGCGCTCTGAAGTAGGTTTTTGTCAAGGCTCTCTCTGTACTTTGCTCCATTCATCTTTACCTTGATCCTGACTAGTCTCCCAGTCCCTGCCGCTGAAAAACATCCCCACAGCATGATGCTGCCACCACGCTTCACCATAGGGATGGTGCCAGGTTTACTCCAGACGTGACGTTTGGCATTCAGGCCAAAGAGTTCAATCTTGGTTTCATCAGACAAGAGAATCTTGTTTCTCATGGTCTGAGAGTCCTTTAGGTGCCTTTTGGCAAACTCCAAGCGGGCTGCCAGGTGCCTTTTACTGAGGAGTGGGTTCCATCTGGCCACTCTACCATAAAGCCCTGATTGGTGGAGTGCTGCAGAGATGGTTGTCCTTCTGAAGGTTCTCCCATTTCCACAGATGAACTCTGGAGCTCTGTCAGAGTGACCATCGGGTTCTTGGTCACCTCCCTGATTGCTCAGTTTGGCCTGGCGGCCAGCTCTAGGAAGAGTCTTGGTGGTTCTAAACGTCGTCCATTTAAGAATGGAGGCCACTGTGTTCTTGGGGACCTTCAATTCTGCAGAATTATTTTGGTACCCTTCCCCAGATCTGTGCCTCGACACAATCCTGTCTCGGCGCTCTATGGACAATTTCTTCGACCTCATGGCTTTGTTTTGTCTGACATGCACTGTCAACTGTGGGACCTTATATAGACAGGTGTGTGCCTTTCCAAATCATGTCCAATCAATTGGATTTACCACAGGTGGACTCCAATCAAGTTGTAGAAACATCAAGGATGATCAATGGAAACAGGATGCAGCTGAGCTCAATTTCGAGTATTGTAGCAAAGGGTCTGAATACTTATGTAAATAAGGCATTTGTTTTTAATACATTTTCCAAAAAATTCTAAAAGCCTGTTTTCACTTTGTCATTATGGGGTATTGTGTGTAGATTGATGAGGGAAAAAATTTATTTAATCAATTTTAGAATAAGGCTGTAACACACCAAAATGTGGAAAAAGTCAAGGGGTCTGAATACTTTCCGAATGCACTGTACATGTTCCATCTCCAAACACAATCCAAAGTACAGAAACCCAATGCCAGAAATTTAAATGTAATCTCCACAATGGTACTGGAAACTATAACCATTGGCGAAACATTTTATTTCTCTGAGATGCATGCGCTCTCCCCCACAGAATATATCCCCTTAATACTCTTGAACATTTGGCAGGAGCCTTGGTATAATAAATAGTTTATTTGCCTGTCCACATTGATGTAGACCTGTTATTAAATTCCATTAAAGCTTCGTCCCAAATGGCACCCTATTCTGCGCACTACGTTTGACCATATGGGATGCAGCTTCGAGTAATTTAACCAAGGCTATGAACTGGGCACAAGACAGATGTGGTGTAATTACACAACCGAAAATAGTTCTGCAATAGAGTGGAGAATATATTTCTTAGACATAACTCTCATGCCAAATCATGAGACACCCTAGATATACATGGACTAGGCTGGTGGTTTTACACTAGGTCATACTTGTTTTATAAGTACAGTGTTAGATTACCAAACAATTAGTCAACCAAATTATGTCAGATACAATCCAGTTACTGTTGTTTTTTTTGTCAATGAAGCAAAAAGTAAAGTTAAACAACAAGCTCGAGATAGACTTTATGTCAAGCCAACTATTACACCACTATGACTAAAAACAGACAACTCCTTTAACTCCTAGATTATTATAATAAATAATTGACCCACCCTGGCTACTCTGGGGACCCACGATGTTGGTGGCCTGGTGAGCGGGGTAGTCGACCCTGTGCGGAGCGATACCCAGCTGCTCCATGACGCCGTGTAAGAGGCGTTGAATGTCGACCTCAGATACCTGGTCTGCCGTGCGGAGGCTCCGGGCCGATGCCTGCCGCGCCATGCACACCAGAACGCTCAGCAGCACGGCTCTACTCAACCTGACCGCCGAACCCATCTCTGTCCGCAATTGGGAGATACAAATAACGTTGCTTACAATGCGTGACAGGCCTATATGCTATAGGTTTAATGCATTTAGTGGAAAATGCAACTGAAAAAGTAGTTCTAATTATATTTCAGAGGAAAGTCCATCTGACAGAAACCACCATTAACCCATATGTAACAGTTGACTCACAGAAGGCAGGTGCAAGTACACCATATTGTTGTTCCTAGGCTAATAATATCACACACCATTCGACCATAGGAATCGCTTTATGTGTAAAAACAGCGGATGCCCAAATTAATGTAGACATGAGCATAACCTAGAACCATCTTAATAAATCTAAAATGACCCACGTAAGCTAAGCGTTTATTTGTAAATCATGTCTAGAAAATAAATACATTTAATATAGCCCAATACATGGCAAAATGTAGCACGCGTTATCCTAATTAGCCCAATAATTCCAGATATAGGTTTATTTGATTAAGGCATACACGTGCGTTTGCCTCTTTTCTCTGAAAACAAAATGTAGGTGCGCCATCGTTTAAAGTCAGAGGCCACAACAGTTATCCATAGGCAATATTTAGGATACACCAATATCAAACGATATTCAGATGCAATATTTTCAATCTCATAGGCTACTGGTACACATAACGAAAAGGCCTACACGATATTTATCTGACTTCACAATGCATCGTTTCCTTACCGTGTATCCTGGATGCGGGGTGGAAGAGCTCGGGATGCCGTCCTCGCGCCATTACCTTACCGGCTCTTGGCAGGCACCGAAAATCTCCGTTAATGACATTACACAATGTCGATAATTTAGCGCATCAGGGTGCCATATTAGTTTTCGTGTGCTTTACAAATTAGCGGACAGACTTGCAATAGCCTAAGCTGTGGCTAAAATAGTCCTCAATTTTCATAAAATTGACCCAAAGAAAATTAATTAAAAATAGGCCTATTTATTAAAATAATTAGTTTTACAGACATATTGGACAGGTGGGCTACAGGGAAATAAATGAAATATTCAGTAAAAAAGGCTCCAAAGATATTACAGAATGTCTTTACAATTTGACATTGATAAGCGTTCATTTTCATCTTCAATGCAAAATGATATAAAAACCATGACAACTGCCATATGGACCTTTACATCTGATGAATAGATCTCTATCCATTTGATATGAGACTATAGAGTGATGCGTCTCCTGCTCTTCCAGGGGGTTAGGTTCAGCTTTCCCAGACAAGGGCGGCAGGTAGCTTAGTGGGTAAGAGCGTTGTGCCAGTAACCGAAAGGTCGCTGGTTCTAATCCCCGAGCTGACGACTAGGTGAAAAATCTGTCGATGTGCCCTTGAGCAAGGCACTTAACCCTAATTGCTCCTGTAAATCGCTCTGGATAAGAGCGTCTGCTAAATTACTAAAAAGACAAAAAAGTCCCCTCCCTTCAGCCTTTTGGCAGAAAAAACACCCAACATTTCCCAATCCGTTCTGAGGACAGATGGAAAGGGAATTAAAACTGTTAATATAGTTCCACCTATCATAAGTAGGGTAGGACCCCACCTTGCTCTGTTTTCCTTCACTTTGTAGAAAACAGAATAGCATACAAAACTCATTTTACCTTTGAGTCTTTTGCTCTGTACTCTGCAGCTCTCGGTCATCACTGGGGTGGAGGGAGACCTGGCCAACAGGGATGAGGGACTGGAGCCTGGTTGCCCTGGGTAAAGAAGTTGATTTCAGTAAGGTGATAATGAAACATGGTCTGTCATACTGCACACAAATCTGACATCAGCCCAAATTCATGTTTAAATGTACCGGAGCAAAGTGTGTTGCTCCTGAGCAGCTGAACATCTGGGAAGGCCTCCAAACCCAGGATCTTTCTGAGGGGTCGTCTCTTCCGTCAGCGAGACATCTCAGGATGACCCGGGGTCAGAGACACGTCTCCTCATGCACTTTACAGGAGTCAGCGGGAGGGTCTCTTCGATAATCTCAGGAACCACACCTAGAGACAGACATGCATCCCATCATCATCATAATAATATACGTATTCCTTTCCACTTTTTCACCAATTTCCTCTCCATCTGCAATAATATGATGGGTGAAAGCAATCAAGATGGAGAGTGAAGGGTGTGAGAGTCATACCGAATGAATGGGCATCCTCTATGAAGGTATGGACCACAGCCTTCAGTTTCATGCATGTGTCCATCCCCTCTGTTCTTTGGCTGGGGGGGGGGGGAGCAGGCTGTGGCTGTGACTCAGGGGGAAGCAGGCTGGATCAAAGCATCTGCTAAATGTAATTTTTAATATATACAGCTGTGGAAAAAATTGAGACAACTGCAACTTTTTCTTAAATCAGCATCTCTACATGTATGACAGCCATACCATTCCAGTGTCTGTTGAATTCCAACACAGGCACACCTCATTCTACTGAATTAGGTACTGATTAGGTGATCACATGAACCAAATCTTATTTAACGAGGAAAAGTATTAAAAAACCCTGCTGTGGTCATCACTATCCTCTTGCATTAGGACCAGCTGGATGGCAAAAACAGTGCTAATAGTACCTCAAAAGTAATATTAATCAAACAATAACTATTGACCATGCCAAAAGAGTTGAAAAGGAAAGTTGAGTGAGGAAAAGGAGGGTTCAATTCTGGCAGAGGGATACAGTGAGCGTCAGGTTGCTTCCATCCTTAACATGTAAAAGACGGCGGTTCATAAGAACAAGGTCAAGCAGCAGACATTGGGGACAACAAAGCTACAGACCGGCAGAGGGCGAAAACGACTCTCTACTGACCGGGATGACCGCCAACTCATTCGAATGTCACTCAACAACCATAGGATGACATCAAGTGACCTACAAAAAAAAATGGCAAACGGCAGCTGGGGTGAAGTGCATGGCGAGGACAGTTCGAAACAGGCTCCTAGGGGCAGGGCTGAAGTCGTGCAAAGCTAGAAAAAAAGCCCTTCAATGAGAAGCAAAGAAGAGCCAGGCTGAGGTTTGCAAAAGACCATAAGGATTGGACCGTAGAGGACTGGAGTAAGGTCATCTTCTCTGATGAGTCCAATTTTCAGCTTTGCCCAACACCTGGTCGTCTAATGGTTAGACAGAGACCTAGAGAGGCCTACAAGCCACAGTGTCTCGCACCCACTGTGAAATTTGGTGGAGGATCGGTGATGATCTGGGGGTGCTTCAGCAAGGCTGGAATCGGGCAGATTTGTCTTTGTGCAGGACGCATGAATCAAGCCATGTACAAGATTGTCCTGGAAGAAAACTTGCTTCCTTTTGCTCTGACATTGATCCCCAACTCTGAGGATTGGTTTTTCCAGCAGGACAATGCGCCATGCCACACAGCCAGGTCAATCAAGGTGTGGATGGAGGACCACCAGATCAAGACCCTGTCATGGCCAGCCCAATCCCCAGACCTGAACCCCATTGAAAACTTCTGGAATGTGATCAAGAGGAAGATGGATGGTCACAAGCCATCAAACAAAGCCGAGCTGCTTGAATATTTGCGCCAGGAGTGGCATAAAGTCACCCAACATCAATGTGAAAGACTAGTGGAGAGCATGCCAAGACGCATGAAAGCTATGATTGAAAATCAGGGTTATTCCACCAAATATTGATTTCTGAACACTTCCTAAGTTAAAACATTACCATTGTGTTGTTTAAAAATGAACATGAACTTATTTTCTTTGCATTATTCGAGGTCTGACAACACTGCATCTTTTTTGTTATTTTGACCAGTTTTCATTTTCTGCAAATAAATGCTCTAAATGACAATATTTTTATTTGGGAGAAATGTCAGTAGTTTATAGAATAAAACAAAAATGTTTTTTTACCCAAACACATACCTATAAATAGTAAAACCAGAGAAACTGAATTTTGCAGTGGTCTCTTAATTTTTTCCGCAGCTATATATAAAAAATCATCATCATCATCTCAATCTGGGAAACGCATGAGAGGTTCTGGAAGCTCCCGACCAGCTTCAGTAGGCTGGCCACATCACAAGGGAGGGCTTTGGATAGGCAGGCCTCCCGGGGGTCCAGCTTGGCCTGTGAAATAGATGTAGCGGACAACAGGCTTGAGTTGATGTCCGTGGACCACCGCCATGACCCTAGCTCTTGATCATCACGACTCAGTTCCATTACACGAGTCATTGGACAAATGTGTCTTCTGTACGCGGGAGTTGTTAAGAACCCCGATGCTCGGTCTGAACATTAACAAGCATCGCTTGCGGTACAATTTTGGAAGCATAAGGACCTTATCGTTTATATCAGTGAGAAATAATTTTCAAAGAACAAAACATTAAAATTGATACACACCTTTATAGGGTTAGTGTTCCCACACGGCCATATCTCCATGTTACAGCACGTTTACGGAAGACAGAGGGACCGCCTGTGCTAATTAGTATCCCCCGAAACGGGTTGTCACTGAAAAATACTGTCGACTGAAAGTAAAGGGCTTTGTTTCTAAAACCGTATCGCAATTGAGAAACAGTTCACGTTTAGATGGAGTATTTGGCCAGTCTCCCTCTGAAAATAACATAGTCCTTGAACCTTAAGGAGTAACGGTAGGCTCTGTAAGACCACATCTTGGGCTACCATGATCTATGCATATTACACCAGAGAACCTATGGTTCTAAATTGAAATGGATGTGAATCATTTGTCACTTAAATCAGGTATACTGGTCTATTGAAAAAATTTACACTTAAATTGTAGCACTATTGCAAACTGTCCAGCGGCACTCCAAACACCTATGTTTCACCTGTACCCCTTCTCCCTTACTTCTCCTGACAGTTTTTCAGCATTACCCCATGAACCACACCAAGATGTTGCAAGATATAGAACCGAACCACTTCACTAGGCCTATCTGAAATCTTCTTATTTCTGTCACTTTTTTGCAGGTGAAAAACAAATAGTGGAAACGAAGCAGTCTTCCTAAACGTCATTGAACAGCAACTGCCTGGCAAACTATTTTAACAACACGATTGCTGCCTATTCTGAAAAGTCACTAGTTGTTCCTGCTATGTAATTATTGCCATCAGAATCACCTGTGGCACTTTGAAAACACACCCTTCAATTAAGCGCCTCTCTCTGGCAGATGCAATACATTCATCAGACCGAGGGTGGCGCTGTAGTATCACGTTCAAAAACGTATTTCTGTCAAATACAAGCCAACCTGGGCCCGTTTTCCCAAAAGCATCTTAAGGCTAAATTAATCTTAGAACCATGGGTATGGTTCTAACGATTAACTTAGCCTTAAGATCCTTTTGACAAACTGGTCCTGGACTATTATTTCAGCTGAGGTAAACTGGCCAAATGAAGGCTACTGCTTGTCAGTGGATTGCTGAAAAGGGCAACAATGTGACGTAGAGGGTGTGGCCTAACTTTCAGGAATGGGTCATGGTGGGTTCACATTCTAGGGTTGGAGTCGTTGAAATCAATGGCCACCACTGTTACTGTCATCTTGTTTTGGTAGCAATGCTTATGATTCCTCATGTGGTTGATTGATGATTTACAACAGTTCATGTCACTTAGGCTGTGTTTACAAAGGCAGCCAAATTGTTGGCAAAAGAGCTGATCTGATTGGTTAAAAGATAGTGTTGTCTGATCTTCATTATCATTTTGACTATTTTATGTATTCTGAATGTGTGTTCCCTCAAACTCAACAAGAAACATCCAACAACAAAGTAACTCAGTGCTTAATGTTACAGCCTACTATTTTATTACAACAGAACATGTATATACAGTAAACAGTACAAAGGCAGACAACAGAAGGAGGGTGAATGTGTATGGAAAGGTGTGGGAAGTTGGGATGTTTAGAAGCACTTCCGGTGGACGATGGAAGGTCCTGCCTCGTCGTACTCCTGTTTGCTGATCCACATCTGCTGGAAGGTGGAGAGAGAGGCCAGGATGGAGCCACCGATCCAGACAGAGTACTTACGCTCGGGGGGAGCGATGATCTAGAGAAGGTGTGGAGGAGAGGAGATGTGAAGGGTTGGTTAAGAACTCAGAGGCTAAGGTCCTTTCCTGCTCAGTGCAGTGTACAAGTGTTGCTTATTTGAATCAGAGCTGTGGGTGTACAGAGTTAGCCATTCTAGTCTAAATGCAATTCAGCATGTTATTGTAGTGGAGTGTATGGAAGGAGATGTGGAGGGTTAGTTAAGAACTCTTCAGACGTCCTGTGTGCCCTCTAGCACAGCGGACAGACAGTGTTGCTGATTTGAACCAGAGTTGTGGGTGTACAGTATTAGACAACCTTGGTTTGTTATTTAAAGTGAAGGATAGTTCGCTGAACATGGAGGATAGTGGGCCAACTCCTGTAGACCTACAGCCTATCCACGGCTCTGACATTGTTGGAAATAATCAATGTTCCAGTGTCCATACTAACATACCACATAGAATACATGCCCAAGACATGGCTTCATTTATAAGTCGTACCCTAGTGTGGACATCAGGGTTGGGGTCAAATCCATTTAAATTCCAGTCAATTCAGAAAGTACACCAAATTCCAATATCAACTCCACATTTTCACCCCCCTAGGTGAAAAGCATAGAAGAGAATTGAAATAGAATTGACTCCAACCCCGGTGGACATTTGGAACAGAGTTCCTCCTGTGTTGAATAGACGTGTTCCCCCACCTTGATCTTCATAGTGCTGGGGGCCAGGGCGGTGATCTCCTTCTGCATACGGTCAGCAATACCAGGGTACATGGTGGTACCGCCGGACAGGACGTTGTTGGCGTACAGGTCCTTACGGATGTCAATGTCACACTTCATGATGCTGTTGTAGGCGGTCTCATGGATACCAGCGGACTCCATGCCTGAGCAGGTGAGATGAGAAGAGACACTTGGTGAGCAACGACACCTCCACAGACAGGACGTAGGTGACCAACAGGAGTTAGACATGTAAAGAATAGATAGATTATGCTTCCAGTAAATGGCTGTGTGTGACTCTGTCACTGTAACATAATGGCAATGTCCATTGGACACTAGAGGGCAGTGTTGTAACATGTATGGCAGGGGTGTCAATCCTATTCCATGGAGGGCCTAGTGTCTGCAGGTTTTTGGTCTTTCCTTTCAATTATGCCCTAGACAACCAGCTGTGGGGAGTTCCTTACTAATTAGTGACCTTAATTCAAGTACAAGGGAGGATCGAAAACCCGCAGACACTCGGCCCTCCGTGGAATGAGATTGACACGTGATGTATGGCAACATGGAGTCAAATGTGGAAGTAAGTGTGTGGAGAGGAACATGGTAAGGTGAACATGGTCTACTGTAGATGAACCAGAGGTACAGAGAGAGAGAGAGAGAGAGGAATACGCACCAATGAAGGAAGGCTGGAAGAGAGTCTCTGGGCAACGGAAACGCTCGTTACCAATGGTGATGACCTGACCGTCGGGCAGCTCATAGCTCTTCTCCAGAGAGGAGGAGGAGGCAGCGGTGGCCATCTCATTCTCAAAGTCCAGGGCCACGTAGCACAGCTTCTCCTTGATGTCACGCACGATCTCACGCTCGGCTGTAGCAGGAGATTCAGAGTCCAACATTAGATGCTACATAAAGGCTACATAGAGCCTCATAGATGCTACATTGAGCCTTATACACACTACATAGAGCCTCATAGACACTACATAGAGCCTCATAGACACTACATAGAGCCTCAGACGCTACATAGAGCCTCATAGGTGCTACATAGATCCCCATATACGCTACATAGAGCCTCATATTTGCTACATAGAGCCTCATAGGTGCTACATAGAGCCCCATACACGCTACATAGAGCATCATAGATGTCTACAGGTACCATCTACTACAGTAAGATACCAGACACACTGGACACAGTCCTCTCTAACTACACAAATATACAACAGCGATTTCCCCTTTTAACAGTCATGAACACCACAAGCATACTAATGGTTTCTTGGTGGGGACTATAGTCATACCATACTATACAGATTAGCCCTATATCTTCTAATAATCTGTGGTATTTTCTCTCTATAACACCAAGATGAAGAATAGCTAAGTATCTTGATGTTAGTTGAATCCTAGTATACTAAATAACTTATCATAGATAGGCTTATATTTTAGTTTACCAAGATCATGTTCTCTCATCTTGTCTCTGTATAACGTTAAACTAATCCTGTGTATAGAAATCTTGGTTCTTGGTGGCCATCTTACCAGTGGTCACGAAGGAGTAGCCACGCTCAGTCAGGATCTTCATCAGGTAGTCAGTGAGGTCGCGACCGGCCAGATCCAGACGCATGATGGCGTGGGGCAGAGCATAACCCTCATAGATGGGCACGTTGTGGGTCACACCATCACCAGAGTCCAGCACGATACCTAGAGAGGAGATGGATCATCAGCCGAGGATGGAGACAGACCACAGACCTGCTGCTCTTCATGTATAGCTTGTGGTTGGATGTCTTGTGAGACTGCAATGGATCACTATCCCTATAGTGTCTAATTAAGCAGTAAGGCCCAAGGAGGTGTGGTATATGGCCAATATACCACGGCTAAGGGCTGTTCTTAGGCACGACGCAACGCCCCTTATTGGCCATATACCACAAACCCCAGAGGAGCCTTATTGCTATTATAAACTGGTTACCAACGTAATTAGAGCAGTAAAACGAAATGATTTTGTCATACCCGTGGTATACAGTCTGATATAACATGGCTTTCAGCCAATCAGAATTCAGGGCTCAAACCACCCAGTGTCTAATGGGTATTATGGGTAGTAATGCAAGCAGCACTTCTTAATGTCAAAGCATGTCTTCATAGGAGTAGGAAATATTGTGTCTGTAGCATTATACCATTTGTTTATTGTGTATATAGTATTGTGGTATTGGTAATGTGATCAGTCAGAAGTCCTGTGGAAACTCACCGGTGGTACGACCGGAGGCATAGAGGGACAGCACGGCCTGGATGGCCACGTACATGGCGGGGACGTTGAAGGTCTCAAACATGATCTGGGTCATCTTCTCCCTGTTGGCCTTGGGGTTGAGGGGGGCCTCAGTGAGCAGGGTGGGGTGCTCCTCAGGGGCCACACGCAGCTCGTTGTAAAAGGTGTGGTGCCAGATCTGGTGGAATGAGGAGGAGAGAGATGGTCAGAGATGTTCTGGAGAAAATAATACATTGTGAGATAGAGAAAGATTTAGATGTCCCGTTGAAGTCATGTTGTTTTGCATAATGTAGCCATAAAATATTTCCTATGTTCCTTTTTTTTTGTTTTAATACGTTTTAATATCGATGTGTTATGTGTGTGGAAATATCATCATATTCTTAACTTTCATAAGGCTATTAGCATCATATTGGATAGTATCCTAAGTGTCATTAGCTTATTGTCTCTAAGTATATGTGTATCTTGAGATATGAAGTTCTGCTTTTATCATCTTACAATCATTCACAAGTGTCCAATATCACTACTAGCATCTTGGCTCTGGGACCCACCTTCTCCATGTCGTCCCAGTTGGTGATGATGCCGTGTTCGATGGGGTACTTCAGAGTCAGGATACCTCTCTTGCTCTGAGCCTCGTCTCCCACATAGCTGTCCTTCTGTCCCATACCCACCATCACGCCCTGTATAGAGAGCAAACAAGGGTCAGGAGAGTTCGCAATATGCACAACACATGAATTGAACTTTACGCACACTTTACGCATGGCTAGACGTGCGTCTCATTACCAACGCAACGCTACAAACGTAATCTACACTACATTATCTGGATATAGCCTAGTAACTTTTACGTCATGACATAAGTAAACAAACAAACAAATCCGTTAGTAACGGCCAACGGCTATCCGTTGTTTCTCTTAAGTAGCATACCTGGTGACGGGGGCGTCCAACGATTGATGGGAACACAGCGCGGGGAGCATCATCACCGGCGAACCCAGCCTTGACTAGGCCAGAGCCGTTGTCGCACACGAGGGCTGTAGTTTCGTCGTCGTCACACATGATTGGTCTTGTTTCGGATGGCTTTCTGTTGGGAGGAGAGACACGGCGGTAAGAGCTCTGTCTGAGCGCGTTAACACTGTGATAAACATAGTTTATCTATATAATGTTATACAGAACACCCTGTACATTAGCTTATCACTGGACTTGAGGCTACCACTATGCATTAACAGTTACATGTATGCACTATAGCTACATTTAGATATCAGTTACATTAAAGACATCCTCCAAGGAGGTGACTGGTGAATTAATATATTATCATATTGTGTTATATAAACAGTACTGCACTGCCTATTGTCATGATATTGTTTTTTTATGTTGTCATAATTTCAGTATTTTAAAGTGCAAATGTTTAAAATGTTCCTAGAAATAACTTTTCAAAAGTGTTGTTGAAATAACCTAGTCCTCTTAGGGGCCACTGATAGCCTATCTTCTCCCTCTTTGTCAGAGCTGCCCTGTAAAGCCAAACAGGGACATAGTAGAGCCCACCCACACCCCCGTCTCTATTCTTAGCCCTGGCCCTTGTCATTCCAAACAGCAGCCATACGGAACACTAACCCCCTCCCCCCCACTCCTCATCCTCCTCAATCCTCCCCTATCTCTAACAGAGCTATGTCACAGTTGAAGTAGCTTGTCTGTTGACAAGTAACAGTGGTGGCCAAGTAACTGTCGGCACAATAGTAACTCCTGTGTGCTTTGTAGGGGAGCTGGAGAGCATGTGTTTCTGTCCCTCTATTCATCCACCCAACCCCCTCATAATCTATCCCTCCATACCCCTGTTACTGTCCATCTATCCCTCCCTGCTTCCCTCTATCTATCCCTCCATACCCCTGTTACTGTCCATCTATCCCTCCCTGCTTCCCTCTATCTATCCCTCCATACCCCTGTTACTGTCCATCTATCCCTCCCTGCTTCCCCTCTATCTATCCCTCCATACCCCTGTTACTGTCCATCTATCCCTCCCTGCTTCCCTCTATCTATCCCTCCATACCCCTGTTACTGTCCATCTATCCCTCCCTGCTTCCCCTCTATCTATCCCTCCATACCCCTGTTACTGTCCATCTATCCCTCCCTGCTTCCCTCTATCTATCCCTCCATACCCCTGTTACTGTCCATCTATCCCTCCCTGCTTCCCTCTATCTATCCCTCCATACCCCTGTTACTGTCCATCTATCCCTCCCTGCTTCCCTCTATCTATCCCTCCATACCCCTGTTACTGTCCATCTATCCCTCCCTGCTTCCCTCTATCTATCCCTCCATACCCCTGTTACTGTCCATCTATCCCTCCCTGCTTCCCTCTATCTATCCCTCCATACCCCTGTTACTGTCCATCTATCCCTCCCTGCTTCCCTCTATCTATCCCTCCATACCCCTGTTACTGTCCATCTATCCCTCCCTGCTTCCCTCTATCTATCCCTCCATACCCCTGTTACTGTCCATCTATCCCTCCCTGCTTCCCTCTATCTATCCCCTCCATACCCCTGTTACTGTCCATCTATCCCTCCCTGCTTCCCTCTATCTATCCCTCCATACCCCTGTTACTGTCCATCTATCCCTCCCTGCTTCCCTCTATCTATCCCTCCATACCCCCTGTTACTGTCCATCTATCCCTCCCTGCTTCCCTCTATCTATCCCTCCATACCCCTGTTACTGTCCATCTATCCCTCCCTGCTTCCCTCTATCTATCCCTCCATACCCCTGTTACTGTCCATCTATCCCTCCCTGCTTCCCTCTATCTATCCCTCCATACCCCTGTTACTGTCCATCTATCCCTCCCTGCTTCCCTCTATCTATCCCCTCCATACCCCTGTTACTGTCCATCTATCCCTCCCTGCTTCCCTCTATCTATCCCTCCATACCCCTGTTACTGTCCATCTATCCCTCCCTGCTTCCCTCTATCTATCCCTCCATACCCCTGTTACTGTCCATCTATCCCTCCCTGCTTCCCCTCTATCTATCCCTCCATACCCCCTGTTACTGTCCATCTATCCCTCCCTGCTTCCCTCTATCTATCCCTCCATACCCCTGTTACTGTCCATCTATCCCTCCCTGCTTCCCTCTATCTATCCCTCCATACCCCTGTTACTGTCCATCTATCCCTCCCTGCTTCCCTCTATCTATCCCTCCATACCCCTGTTACTGTCCATCTATCCCTCCCTGCTTCCCCTCTATCTATCCCTCCATACCCCTGTTACTGTCCATCTATCCCTCCCTGCTTCCCTCTATCTATCCCTCCATACCCCTGTTACTGTCCATCTATCCCTCCCTGCTTCCCTCTATCTATCCCTCCATACCCCTGTTACTGTCCATCTATCCCTCCCTGCTTCCCTCTATCTATCCCTCCATACCCCTGTTACTGTCCATCTATCCCTCCCTGCTTCCCTCTATCTATCCCTCCATACCCCTGTTACTGTCCATCTATCCCCTCCCTGCTTCCCTCTATCTATCCCTCCATACCCCTGTTACTGTCCATCTATCCCTCCCTGCTTCCCTCTATCTATCCCTCCATACCCCTGTTACTGTCCATCTATCCCTCCCTGCTTCCCTCTATCTATCCCCTCCATACCCCTGTTACTGTCCATCTATCCCTCCCTGCTTCCCTCTATCTATCCCTCCATACCCCTGTTACTGTCCATCTATCCCTCCCTGCTTCCCTCTATCTATCCCTCCATACCCCTGTTACTGTCCCTCTCCATCCCTCTCTTCAGCCAGCCTTGGGCTGACAGCTCCCTTCAGAGCATGTATTTATGTTCCTCCAGTCCACCTTTCCATACATCCCCTTCTCCCTCTATCCCTCCATTCCTCAATCCATTATCCTCTTGCTGTATCTTTCCATCGCTTCATCCATCCGTCCCCCTCCAAACCAGCCAGCCCTGGCATGACAGCTCCCTTCATTAGTAGCCCTGGCCAGTGGTCAGAAGTCGGGAGGCCTGGCGCTCCACAGCGGGCGCTCTGTTCCTCTGTCTGACCCCCTGGTTAATCCACCAGAGCCACAGGTCACTGTTCACACGAGCTGCCACCAGCATGGTCTGTCAATCAATCACAACAAGCCTGGCTGCTGCAGACTGCTGAACTGCATGTACTGTATCTGTCCCTCTATCTCCCTGTCTCCCCATTCATCTCATTTCAGCTCTCTTTCTCTCCAGCTCTCTTTTTCTTCAGCTCTCTTTCTTTCCAGCTCTTTCTCTCCAGCTCTCTTTCTCTTCAGCTCTCTTTCTCTTCAGCTCTCTTTCTCTACAGCTCTCTTTCTCTCCAGCTCTCTTTCTCTCCAGCTCTCTTTCTCTCCAGCTCTCTTTCTTGCTCCACACTTTATTCCTTCTCTCAACAACCTCAAAAAATCGTTCTCTAACAGCCAATTAGAAGTAGACAGACATCCATTGTAGGCGTTATCTCTACATGTGGTGATGTGCTTGATGTGCCCACTCTTTCAACCACAGCAGCAGCAGCTGTTAAACCAAGATCCTGGTCCTTCTTCCCTTTCCAAAACGACAACAACACAGCGGCACGATGCTTCCCAAGAGTAGCTGACAAAAGTGTGAATCCTTCCTAGCACCACCAAGTCATCTAGCCATCCTCCTCTCCCCTCTCTCTGTCGTCTGTCTGAAGTAGTGGTAGTCCAATAGAGAAATACATATTCTACAGGCACAGGGCAGTACTGAGTCCAATAGAGAACCAGTGTTATAGACAGTACTGAGTCCAATAGAGAACCAGTGCTATAGACAGTACTGAGTCCAATAGAGAACCAGTGCTATAGACAGTACTGAGTCCAATAGAGAACCAGTGTTACAGACAGTACTGAGTCCAATAGAGAACCAGTGTTATAGACAGTACTGAGTCCAATAGAGAACCAGTGTTATAGACAGTACTGAGTCCAATAGAGAACCAGTGCTATAGACAGTACTGAGTCCAATAGAGAACCAGTGTTACAGACAGTACTGAGTCCAATAGAGAACCAGTGTTATAGACAGTACTGAGTCCAATAGAGAACCAGTGTTACAGACAGTACTGAGTCCAGTAGAGAACCACTGCTACAGGCAGTACTGAGTCCAATAGAGAACCAGTGTTATAGACAGTACTGAGTCCAATAGAGAACCAGTGTTATAGACAGTACTGAGTCCAATAGAGAACCAGTGCTATAGACAGTACTGAGTCCAATAGAGAACCAGTGTTACAGACAGTACTGAGTCCAATAGAGAACCAGTGTTACAGACAGTACTGAGTCCAATAGAGAACCAGTGTTACAGACAGTACTGAGTCCAATAGAGAACCAGTGTTACAGACAGTACTGAGTCCAATAGAGAACCAGTGTTACAGACAGTACTGAGTCCAATAGAGAACCAGTGTTATAGACAGTACTGAGTCCAATAGAGAACCAGTGTTATAGACAGTACTGAGTCCAATAGAGAACCAGTGTTACAGACAGTACTGAGTCCAATAGAGAACCAGTGCTAAAGACAGTACTGGAACAGGAACAATAGCAGAAAGAAGACACTCACCAAGTTGTACACCAAGACTGGAGATTCCACTGGGACAAAGGGTGAGGGTGAGAGGTGTCCCTTAAATATGCCCCCTTGTCCCGGGGCCGGTGGCCGGGGGCCTGGGGCTGGTGGGCGGGACCAGGAGTTCACATAAGCCCAAATAAGAGCTGCTAGATAACGGTTCACTAGAAAGTGTATCCTGTGTCACTCAGGGCCTTCTTTGTGATGGGACGCCATCTAAAATGGAGTGTTGTTACCTAGGAGATGGAGGGTTCTAGTGCCGCCCCTGACTGGCTGGCTGGTACAGAAATAAGGATTGGTTGGCAGAGTGAACTGAAAGGGATTATTTCTAGATTTTTTCCATTCTAGTGTTATGGTTGATTAATAGTTGTGTCATGATGAAGTAGGTGTTAACAGACAGACTTTTGAAGACCTGTGATTAGCTCAGACAACTCGTGACCATATTCAGATGCATTAAAACTGTCAAGGAATTTCTGGCCCTTGCTATTGGTGGAGCTAAAATAATGTATTGTTGTATCAGATTTGAGCCTGTTCTTTATTGTGTTATATAGGAGAGAAAAGGGAAGTGAAAGAAAGGGAACGGGACACACAATTCATCTCAATGTTTTACATCATTTGCATATTCATTTGCATATTGATAATTATTATAAATGACTAACGCATACATTGAGAGTGTTGATGTTTTTATTTTGTATATAAACATATGTCTCAAATAGCCTACTGGATATGACAGAAGCTTGTTTATATGTCAGGTCTGTTATCATGTTGATGAATGGCATGATTTGTTTACCCTCTCCTGCACCTTTTGGCTCATAACAGACAACCAAACAGACTGACTCCCTACTGGCTGTCATCTCATCCCAACACGGAGTGAAATATTGAAGTCACAACTTAACACAGAGACTGTATTCTATTGACAAAGCATAACTGAAACTTGAAGCTTGAAATCTCAGCTCCATTCACTGAAACTGTCCTCCTATCCATGACCCAGTGAGACAGTCACGTTAATATGACTAAGCTCAGATATGGGGTGTCTGTCAGAAGAGGGAGAGGGTGTGGGGGTGTAACTTTAGACCCCCTAGGGCGGTCTGCGGGTAGTGCCTGTGGTGGGGTAGTGTCTGTGGTGGGATAGGGCCTGTGGTGGGATAGTGTCTGTGGTGGGATAGTGCCTGTGGTGGGATAGTGCCTGTGGTGGGATAGTGCCTGTGGTGGGATAGTGTCTGTGGTGGGATAGGGCCTGTGGTGGGATAGTGTCTGTGGTGGGATAGTGCCTGTGGTGGGGTAGTGTCTGTGGTGGGATAGTGTCTGTGGTGGGATAGGGCCTGTGGTGGGATAGTGTCTGTGGTGGGATAGGGCCTGTGGTGGGATAGTGTCTGTGGTGGGATAGTGTCTGTGGTGGGATAGTGTCTGTGGTGGGATAGTGCCTGTGGTGGGGTAGTGTCTGTGGTGGGATAGGGCCTGTGGTGGGGTAGTGTCTGTGGTGGGATAGTGCCTGTGGTGGGATAGTGTCTGTGGTAGGATAGTGCCTGTGGTGGGATAGTGCCTGTGGTGGGGTAGTGTCTGTGGTGGGGTAGTGTCTGTGGTGGGATAGTGCCTGTGGTGGGGTAGTGTCTGTGGTGGGGTAGTGTCTGTGGTGGGATAGTGTCTGTGGTGGGGTAGTGTCTGTGGTGGGATAGTGTCTGTGGTGGGATAGTGCCTGTGGTGGGGTAGTGTCTGTGGTGGGGTAGTGTCTGTGGTGGGATAGTGTCTGTGGTGGGAAAGTGTCTGTGGTGGGATAGTGTCTGTGGTGGGATAGTGCCTGTGGTGGGATAGTGTCTGTGGTGGGATAGTGTCTGTGGTGGGATAGTGTCTGTGGTGGGATAATGTCTGTGGTGGGATAGTGCCTGTGGTGGGGTAGTGTCTGTGGTGGGATAGGGCCTGTGGTGGGGTAGTGTCTGTGGTGGGATAGTGTCTGTGGTGGGATAGTGTCTGTGGTGGGATAGTGCCTGTGGTGGGATAGTGTCTGTGGTAGGATAGTGCCTGTGGTGGGATAGTGCCTGTGGTGGGGTAGTGTCTGTGGTGGGGTAGTGTCTGTGGTGGGGTAGTGTCTGTGGTGGGGTAGTGTCTGTGGTGGGGTAGTGCCTGTGGTGGGGTAGTGTCTGTGGTGGGATAGTGTCTGTGGTGGGATAGTGTCTGTGGTGGGATAGTGTCTGTGGTGGGGTAGTGTCTGTGGTGGGATAGTGTCTGTGGTGGGGTAGTGCCTGTGGTGGGGTAGTGTCTGTGGTGGGGTAGTGTCTGTGGTGGGATAGTGTCTGTGGTGGGATAGTGTCTGTGGTGGGATAGTGTCTGTGGTGGGGTAGTGTCTGTGGTGAGATAGTGCCTGTGGTGGGATAGTGTCTGTGGTGGGATAGTGTCTGTGGTGGGATATTGTCTGTGGTGGGATATTGTCTGTGTATATTTGCCAGCCAAGAGCCGTTGTGGTATGTTTGAGAGTGAGGACCCAAAAATATGCCAGACAGCTGAGAGGAGGGGGCAAAGAGAGTGACAGAGGGTAGGAGGGGGGTTAGAAGTTAAGAGAGGGAGGGGGGGTAGTGAGAGAGAGAGAGAGAGAGAGAGAGAGAGAGAGAGAGAGAGAGAGAGAGAGAGAGAGAGAGAGAGAGAGAGAGAGAGAGAGAGAGACAGAGAGAGAGGAGAGAGGAGGGGGGATAACAATCAGTGTCCAGAACCTCCTCTCTCTCCGCCCGCTTGGCTCAACGGGTCTTGGGGACAGCCTGTGGCAGCAGGCGGGTGGTAGCCGCATTCCGATTGGCTCTTCTCTCTCCTTTTAGGGGCATGCTGGGTAACAGGTGTCGGCGGCTGCACATTGTGGCGGCTTCCGGAAGTAACGTCCTCTGCCACAGCTCCTTATTAGTCACCTCCCTCCATCCCCCTATACACTCTGGCTTTGAATCGTATCAGGAGACAGAGAGGGTTTTTTCTATATAGAATCTTGGGCCGGTAAGGTCCAATAGGAATGCGAGGACCCCCCCACCGTCACCATTTTGAAATGCTGTATTCCATTTGTAGCTGCTGTACTGTATGTGTTGTAATGTTGATGTACCTCAAAGGGAGTATCTGTAGCCAACCTACTTTACTATGTCTATTCTCAGCATTTACATGATAAGATAACTGTTTAAAACCAAGGCTTCCTACAAGTCTTCTTGTACCTATGGAGAATAATAACAGCTGGGTTGAATACATATTGAGAAATCTCCTGGTGAATCTCTTCGCACAACAACACTACTTCACAACTCTCAGTGTCGGAGTCTCTCTTAAGGACAATAGGGTCAGATTGTTTTAGAAATGTGTAAAAGTGTCTCCCCCCCCACAAACACACAGACCTGTCCAGTCATCTCAATGGGAGAGATCAGAGATGGATCAGAGATGGATCGGAGATGGATCAGAGATGGATGGATGGATGGATGGATGGATGGATGGCGAGGTGTGGTGTGTTCCTCTATGTCCCGTTTCAGACAGTGACCCAACACTATGAGGTATTGGAGGCATTTCCACTGACTGTGTTCCATCAGGATTATGTGAGAGCACTTAGTGGCTCCATCCTAAAAGGGACCCTTTTCCCTATGTAGTGCACTACTTTGGACCAGAGCCCTATACCCTATTTCCCTAAGCCCGTAGGGCTCTGGTCAAAAAGTAGTGCACTACAGTGAATAGGGTGCTATTGGGATGCAGCCACAGTGTAGTCTCACTGGATGCTGTGCTGTGGAGAGGCTAGGGGGCTATATTTACTGGATACTGTGCTGTGGAGAGGCTAGGGGGCTATATTTACTGGATACTGTGCTGTGGAGAGGCTAGGAGGCTATATTTACTGGATACTGTGCTGTGGAGAGGCTAGGGGGCTATATTTACTGGATACTGTGCTGTGGAGAGGCTAGGGGGCTATATTTACTGGATACTGTGCTGTGGAGAGGCTAGGAGGCTATATTTGCTGGATAATGTGCTGTGGAGAGGCTAGGGGGCTATATTTACTGGATACTGTGCTGTGGAGAGGCTAGGGGGCTATATTTACTGGATACTGTGCTGTGGAGAGGCTAGGGGGCTATATTTACTGGATACTGTGCTGTGGAGAGGCTAGGGGGCTATATTTACTGGATACTGTGCTGTGGAGAGGCTAGGGGGCTATATTTACTGGATAATGTGCTGTGGAGAGGCTAGGGGCTATATTTACTGGATACTGTGCTGTGGAGAGGCTAGGGGGCTATATTTACTGGATACTGTGCTGTGGAGAGGCTAGGGGGCTATATTTACTGGATACTGTGCTGTGGAGAGGCTAGGGGGGCTATATTTACTGGATACTGTGCTGTGGAGAGGCTAGGGGGCTATATTTACTGGATAATGTGCTGTGGAGAGGCTAGGGGGCTATATTTACTGGATACTGTGCTGTGGAGAGGCTAGGAGGCTATATTTACTGGATACTGTGCTGTGGAGAGGCTAGGGGCTATATTTACTGGATACTGTGCTGTGGAGAGGCTAGGGGCTATATTTACTGGATAATGTGCTGTGGAGAGGCTAGGGGGCTATATTTACTGGATACTGTGCTGTGGAGAGGCTAGGGGGCTATATTTACTGGATACTGTGCTGTGGAGAGGCTAGGGGGCTATATTTACTGGATACTGTGCTGTGGAGAGGCTGAGGGGCTATATTTACTGGATACTGTGCTGTGGAGAGGCTAGGGGGCTATATTTACTGGATACTGTGCTGTGGAGAGGCTAGGGGGCTATATTTACTGGATACTGTGCTGTGGAGAGGCTAGGGGGCTATATTTACTGGATACTGTGCTGTGGAGAGGCTAGGGGGCTATATTTACTGGATACTGTGCTGTGGAGAGGCTAGGGGCTATATTTACTGGATACTGTGCTGTGGAGAGGCTAGGGGGCTATATTTACTGGATACTGTGCTGTGGAGAGGCTAGGGGGCTATATTTACTGGATACTGTGCTGTGGAGAGGCTAGGGGGCTATATTTACTGGATAATGTGCTGTGGAGAGGCTAGGGGGCTATATTTGCTGGATACTGTGCTGTGGAGAGGCTAGGAGGCTATATTTGCTGGATAATGTGCTGTGGAGAGGCTAGGGGGCTATATTTGCAGGATACTGTGCTGTGGAGAGGCTAGGAGGCTATATTTGCAGGATACTGTGCTGTGGAGAGGCTAGGGGGCTATATTTGCTGGATGTTGTGCTGTGGAGAGGCTAGGAGGCTATATTTGCTGGATGTTATGCTGTGGAGAGGCTAGGGGGCTATATTTACTGGATAATGTGCTGTGGAGAGGCTAGGGGGCTATATTTACTGGGGGTTATCACGGCAGTAGATAGAGAGCCTGTGGACACAACCCTTCAGGATTCCCTGTAGTTTTACTGTAGTCTGGATCTTAATGAGGGATGAGGAACCATATAGAGGAAGAGCACTGTCTGTAGGGAGGGTGGAAGGAACTGTCTGAAAAAAAATGAATAAAAAAATAACAATTATAATTTACTTTTGAGAATAAAAACCATATGAAATGCTGTATGTTTGTTTGCTGTGAAATTGGGAGGCTATTCACCAAAGGGCGGTAATAGTGAAAATGCTTCATGTCCCTCAAACGTTGAATCCTTCCTTGACAGACAAAGAGGAGACATATCAGACATTCAACAACATGTGTTGGACACTATAAGAAGCCAAACTACTTACATTTTTAAATGTATCATAAATACATAAAACATAGCATTTTGAGCTAGCAGATAACAGATAAACAACAAAGGAATGATACACAACGAATATCACTCTAATAATGAGGCTAAACAAATACCATATTCTGTTACCAGCAGGGGTGGAAATGTAAAAGAGAATCACTCCGAACCACCATTGTTAAATCTTTTTTTACTTGTTCACGGCCAGGTGACACAAAGCCCAGTGAGAGTTGACCAGGATAATCAGAATAGGTCTGAAACAGGTCATCCTTTCTGGGGACCTTCTTCCTTATAAGGTAACGCTGGAGGCCCAGGATTTGTCTGCCTGTGTCTGTCTCTGACAGCTGCCTGGCCTGCCCTGTGTATGTGTGTGTTTTGGGTTTTACTTTCCTTGTGGGGACCAGAAGTCCTCACAAGGATAGTAAAACAAGGAATATTCGGACAAGTGGGGACATTTCACCAGTCACCAAGAGGAAAAAGGCTATTTTAGGCTTAGGGGTTAGGTTTAGAGTTAGGGTTACAATTATGGTTAGGGATAGGAGTTAGGTTTAGGGGTTTGGGGTTAAGGTTAGGGTTAGGGTTAAGGAAAACAGGATTTTGAAAGGGGGGTCCCCACAAAGATTGTGTGTGTGTGTGTGTGTGTGTGTGTGTGTGTGTGTGTGTGTGTGTGTGTGCGTGCGTGCATGCGAATGGCAGCAATGGTCATCACCTTAGGCAGCTGTTCTGTTGGCCTCAAATGCTTTTTAACATTAGTCCGCGCTTGCTCGCCCACCTGAAGATCTGTCTTTTTCAGCCATCTATTTCCTGTGTTTGAAGGGTGCAAAATCCACTTGTCACTTAAAGCCTGCTGAATTGATTGCTTTAATTTTACTCCTGCGACTCTTTCATTCTCTTGCTTGTGCCTGTTGTTTTTTTCCCGTTAACGTTACGACCACAGAAATGTTTGTTAAAAACACCCCAGTAATGGATGAAATGGGCTCAATGGAATACATTGTCTTGCATCTATAAGAACGCCAAAGCTTCGTCTGGGATTTAATGCGTTGTCTCGACCCATGAACCACAAGAAAGAGACAAAAGATAACTTTGTTTTGATGGGTGTTAATTTTTGTGGAATTGAAAAAAAGTTATCATCAATACATTTGAAATGTTTACAAATTAGATGCGCTGAAATGAAAGCAACTTCCGAAAATGAACACTCAGATTATAGTGATATGTCTGATCTCGCAAACAATGTAAAATATGCATAGATAATAGCTGAAATGCCCCCAAAAAAGTATTTTTAATAAGAAAAAAAAAACGTAAAATTGTCCCACCAAAAGGAACTAAAAAACCAGTTAATCGAAAATGTGTAAGTTTAAAGTCTTCTTTGTGCTAATTCCTCCTCTCGCTTTTTTTTTTTGTAGAAAAGAGGTCGTACGTTCCGAGATGAATTTGCACTTTCGCATCCCACCTAGTTGTTACTGTTGAGCTCCCTTCGACTGTACTTAACCCCAAGGAGTGTGCTTTTACCCATCTAATTTGCACATGTGGTTGTTATTTCACTAGTATTGATTTCTTATCCTAGCTTTTATCATGACCTGGTATGATTTGATCAGATACACAGTTTAAAGTAGTTGTTTTTGCCCGAAGGCGACCTTTAAAATACCTGTCCAGTGTTTCCAGATTTCTATGAAATATGACCTATAATTCATTACAATATGAGTGAAATCGTTTTCCTTCCTGATATTACGTGTTTACAAAGGATTTGGGAATGTGTTCAATACATTTATCATGTCACTCTGGGAGCCAGAAAGGCTGAAGGAACCACTGTTATTTATCTTAGAATTAGTTATAGAGGGACTGTCCCATCTGGGGTGCCGGCTGGTACCATCTTGGTTGGGAGGGTCCTCCAGTGATGGTTGCCAGATGTTGGTTAAAACTTGTTTATCTTGAAGTATACAAACTGAGAGATCTCTTTGTCTATCATTCTGATAGCAAGAGGCAACTCACTTGCAGCTTGTTATGTTGAATCCGGGTCCGTATAATTACATACATTGTATCAAATCTCCATCTAAGAGTTTATTTGTATTCTTGCATCCTGACTTCCTTAATACCAGAGAAATTCATCATATCACTTCCAAAAAATTGTAATGAAGTATGTTAAAAAAGCAGCTTTTCTGTGTTGGAATGGTGTTGGCATAGCCCAACAACAGAATGGTGCGGGCATATACTGGTCATAAAAAATATTAACGCAAGTAGACTGCTGATTGGGCAGCTCATCCTCCTCAGGAGGATGACATCATCCTCTATGAGGAAATATCAAGCATGTTTTAAATGGTCTGTGTGAGATACAAGTGTGAGGTGGCGTTTTTGAAGAGTTTCTTCTCCAATTTATGATTTGGCCACTAATACGAGGATAGGACGAGTCAACAACATTTTTTGGGTATGAGTTAACAGAATATAAACTTTTGAAAGTGAGATTTTCACTGGACAGTTACTTTAAAACTGCAACATTTTCTCTCAGCCTCATGGCAAAATGTGTAGAGTAGCAGGAATTATTATTTAATCCTAAAGGCAAAATTTGAAGAACAGCATGAGATGAGCTATAAAACATTTTTTTTTTCTCTCTGCCTCATGGCAAAATGTATTGAAATGCAGGAGGAAGTTAGCTCTAAAAACAATTTTGAAAAATAACATATTTTAATAAACAATTTTATTTGTTATCCTTCCACATATACTTTGTTTTCAAAATACCTTTCCATATACAGTACCCCTCTCAACAGAGGCATGATAAGTCATGTCAAACTGTGTAGAATTGCAGGAAATTTGTTTTAAATTGTCCAAAAAATAAATCTGGGGGAGGACCCCCTGTCTACTATTCGTCCCTCTCAATATCTATACCACAATTTCGCCCTTGGTATAGAGGTGTAATCTAGAGACTAGCATGTAGATTTATTTTATCAGAGGCTATCCTGCTATTGAATTATGCAACAGTACGTGACAACAACCGTAATTAATGAGGCAGTCTAGACAGCACAGGCAAGTGCAGGTAGGCCTAGACAGAGCACGTTTTTGGTGGTTGCAGCCCTGTTCCACCCCTTTATGTTAATGTTTTAATATATGCTAGTACTCCCGTGTGCTTATGCAAATTAGGCACATGTCATTTTCTTTATTTTAACACAAAATATTTAAAAAAAATACCTGATATCATTTGAAAATGTATATTTGAGTGCATTCTAAGAAAAAAAGTGGAATTTGACAAAAAATGGAATGCCTGAATTCCCACCAAAATCCCTGAACTCATTCATTATTTGTCCGTGCCAGTAAATATGTTTTATGTGCTATAATTCAATCAATACCTGCTGGATTAAAAAAATTCAACAAGTTTGGAGTATCTTCTTCCATTGTCCAACCGTTGCATTTATTAGAATTGTTTTAAAAACATTTTAACAATTTTGATGACCGTTGCTATTAACATTCATGGCTCCTTTGATTACCATTAAAAATGACAGGTCTCTATCCACCACAGGCTTGTGCAGCCTAGCAGTGTGATAAAAAGTAGTCAATTTCTGAAGTGAAAATCAACCTAGAAGTATACAATCTCTAGCTTGTGATGGTGGCCCACAGGTATTTCCATTGCATTTTATAGCCACCAACACACGTTCAGTTCACGGCAACATTTTGACTTCACACCTGTTGTTGTTGGTTGGTTGGGTGGTTGGGACTGAGAGACTCCTGCTGTGAGCAACTGTGGGAAAGGAACCATGGCTTTAGATAGGCCTAAGCAGAAAGTTTTAGTATGTTTCAGTATACTGCAAATAACTAATCAAGTATCAGTCTTCTTTATTCTAGATATGATAAGCAGCTTATTTTCTGTTTTCACAGAAATGTGCTTTGCGTCATAAAAACGTATTGGCGGACACAAAAACAACAACAAACATACTACTGAACTGAATGAAACAGAGGGAGGAACAAAATGGAGATCCGTCCTTGACAGTGGGGTAATTGTATTCTCAGTTGTCCCCTGTCGGGGGGGGGCGTGCCACATGCCATCTCTAACAGCTGCAGGCAGTACAGCAGCAGACAGACTGCACGTTGATCGGCATGTTAATCAAGAATAGCAATATAAATATTCCTTATATCGACGTGCTGTAAATCACTGGCCCAGACTGTAGCGTCAGATGGCCATCTCTTCTCTGGGGAGATTCTGTAGAGGTGATTTAATGCTGATGATATACCGGTAGACTAATTATGAGCTCCATACTCTCTCAAAGACAGGATTTAGATGCAGTTAAACCACTTGTTGAGTAGTGTGTAAGGAATGTCAGGAGCATGAAATCATGCAATTTGAAAAAGTTGAAAATAACTTTTACTTATAGTTACATTTACTATTTGAGTTATTTAAGTTTATTGCCTATTTGAATAAAAACTGAAGTCTCAATCGAAATATCTAAATAGTTTGCCAGTGGCATCTACTGCCTAATTATGTCACTCTACCTTGCTATTCTATGAATATGTGTTACAATTTACTGCCACGTGCAATGTCTGTAATTATGTTTTACAGTGTGCTGCTGTCACACTCTGGCTCCAAGGACTGTGTGTTAGAGCCAGGGTGTATTTCATTTGGTGGTGTTGGGTTGGGTGAGTTTCATTTGTTTGTGTTTTTGGTGATTGGTTAATGACTCCCAATCGGAGGTAACGAGTGTCAGCTGTCGGCTCGTTATCTCTGATTGGGAGCCATATATATTCTGTGTGTTTTCTCCTGTGTTTTGTGGGTTATTGTTCCGTGTTCAGTCGTGTCACTGAGGACTTCATTATCGTCATTTGTTGTTTTTTCGTGGTTGCTTTATTTAATAAAGTCATCATGTTCACTCCACGCGCTGCGTATTGGTCCGCTCCTTCAGACGATCGTGACAGAATAACCCACCATAAAGGAACCAAGCAGCGCGTCCAGGAACAAAGGGTCTGGACATGGAAGGAACTGGTGGAAGGTAAAGGGTCCTGGACTTGGGAGGAGATCCTAGATGGTATGGATCGCCGACCATGGAACGAGACGGTGGAGAGGCGACGGCGAGAGGAGCAACGGCATCAGCAGGGCCATCATCGTCGGAAGGACGAGAGGCAACCCCAAGAAATTTTTTGGGGGGCACATGGCTTGGGCGACGGAGCAGCAGGAGGCTGCCACTAGGCAGAGTCAGAGGGCTGCCAGGTTAAGGGGGGCTGACGGAGGCAGAGAAGGGACGGATTCAGTGGGCTACCAGGTCAAGGGGGCTACTGGGTAAAGCAGGGAAGGAAGGTGTTGAGGCACGGCGTGAGGTACTGGGGTGTGTAACCAGTTCGGTCCGGCCCGTTCCTAGTCCCGAGGTGCAGCCAGTAGTGTGTGTTCCCGTGACGGTACGGCCTGTTCCGGTCCCTCGCACTAAGTGTAAGGTGCGCGTCGCCAGCCCGGTTCGGCCTGTTCCTGCCATACGCACCAAGTATGCGGTGCGCGTCGCCAGCTCAGCCCGGCCTGTTCCTACTCCACGCACCAGGGATACGGTGCGCTTCGCCAGCCCAGCCCGGCCTGTTCCTACTCCACGCACCAGGGATACGGTGCGCTTCGCCAGCCCAGCCCGGCCTGTTCCTACTCCACGCACCAGGGATACGGTGCGCCGCCACCCGGCCCGGCCTGTTCCGGCCACTCGCACCAGGGATACGGTGCGCGTCGCCAGCCCCCGCCCGGCCTGTTCCTGCTCTCCCGCACTAGGCGTGAGGTGAGTCCCCAGGGTCCAGCATGCCCTGTTCCGGCTCCCCGCGCACTAGGCGTTATGGGAGTCCCCAGGGTCCAGCATGCCCTGTTCCGACTCCCCGCACTAGCCCTGAGATGCGTGTCCTCAGCCCGGTACCTCCTGTTCCGGCACCACGCATCAGGCCTACGGTGCGTCCCCAGGGTCCAGCATGCCCTGTTGCTTCTCCCCGCACTAGCCCTGAGATGCGTGTCCTCAGCCCGGTACCTCCTGTTCCGGCACCACGCACCAGGCCTACGATGCGCCTCAGACGGCCAGAGTCTGCCGTCTGCCCAACGGGCCTGAACTGTCCGTCTGCCCAACGCGCCGTCTGAACTGCCCGTCTGCCCAACGCCGTCAGAGCCTTCCGCTTCAGACAGGATCAGCCAGAGCCGTCTGCCAGACAGGATCAGCCAGAGCCTTCCGCCAGACAGGATCAGCCAGAGCCTTCCGCCAGACAGGATCAGCCAGAGCCTTCTGCCAGACAGGATCAGCCAGAGCCTTCTGCCAGACAGGATCAGCCAGAGCCTTCTGCCAGACAGGATCAGCCAGAGCCTTCTGCCAGACAGGATCAGCCAGAGCCTTCTGCCAGACAGGATCAGCCAGATCCGTCAGTCGGCCATGAGCAGCCAGATCCGTCAGCCAGCCATGAGCAGCCAGATCCGTCAGCCAGCCATGAGCCAGCCAGCCAGGATCCGCCATTTAGTCAGGTGCTGCCCCTTAGCTCGGTGTTGCTCCTTATCCTGGTGCTGTCCCTTATCCTGGTGCTGTCCCTTAGCCTGGTACTGCCCCTTAGTCCGGTACTGCCCCTTAGTCCGGTACTGCCCCGTAGTCCGGTACTGCCCCTTAGTCCGATGCTGCCCCTTAGTCCGGTGTTGCCCCTTAGTCCAGGTGGGGTTAGTTGGAGGGTGGTCATTGGGAGGAGGCTACCGAAGCAGGTTGTGACTGCGGTGGGGTGGGGATCACGACCGGGGCCAGAGCCGCCACCGGGGACAGACGCCCACCCAGACCCTCCCCTAGACTGTATGCTGGTGCGCCCGGAGTGCGCACCTTTGAGGGGTACTGTCACACTCTGGCTCCAAGGACTGTGTGTTAGAGCCAGGGTGTATTTCATTTGGTGGTGTTGGGTTGGGTGAGTTTCATTTGTTTGTGTTTTTGGTGATTGGTTAATGACTCCCAATCGGAGGTAACGAAGTGTCAGCTGTCGGCTCGTTATCTCTGATTGGGAGCCATATATATTCTGTGTGTTTTCTCCTGTGTTTTGTGGGTTATTGTTCCGTGTTCAGTCGTGTCACTGAGGACTTCATTATCGTCATTTGTTGTTTTTTCGTGGTTGCTTTATTTAATAAAGTCATCATGTTCACTCCACGCGCTGCGTATTGGTCCGCTCCTTCAGACGATCGTGACAGCTGCCGTTGACAGTCATACCATTGTGTGGTTGTGTTTTACAATGTGTTGTCATTGACAGTCATTCCATTGTGTGGTTGTGTTTTACAATGTGTTGTCATTGACAGTCATACCATTGTGTGGTTGTGTTTTACAATGTGTTGTCATTGACAGTCATTCCATTGTGTGGTTGTGTTTTACAGTGAGCTGAAAGAGAGACCTGTAGTAGGTAGTGGGGTCATTTGAAGGCAGATTAGGCAGTGCCAGCAGTTTGTCAGATAGTGTCAGCTCTATAAATATGTGAAGTGCTTTAGAAGTTTCCATGTCAGCGCTAACAAAACCCTATTGTTGTTCTGTGCAGCTACAGGTGTGTGTGTGTGCTGGAGGCTGTGTGTGTGTGTGTGTGTGTGTGTGTGTGGGGGGGGGTATGGGGAGACTGCGTGTGTTTATGGGTTGCATTGCACATACAGTGAGCTCCAAAAGTATTGGGACAGTGACACATTTTTCTACAAATTTGTTGGATGCATTTGCTGTTTGTTTTGGTTGTGTTTCAGATTATTTTGTGCCAATACAAATTAATTGTAAATAATGTATTGTGTCATTTTGGAGTCACTTGTATTGCAAATAAAAATAGAATATGTTTCTAAACACGGCCAGCTCTAGGAAGAGTCTTGGTGGTTCCAAACTTCTTCCGTTTAAGAATGATGGAGGCCACTGTGTTCTTGGGGACCTTCAATGCTGCAGAAATGTTTTGGTACCCTTCCCCAGATCTGTGCCTCAACACAATCCTGTCTCGTAGCTCTACGGACAATTCCTTCGACCTCATGGTTTTTACTCTAGAAATAAAGAGAGTCGCACACTCTATATAAACTCAGCAAAAAAAGAAACGTCCCTTTTTCAGGACCCTGTCTTTCAAAGATAATTCGTACAAATCCAAATAACTTCATAGATCTTCATTGTAAAGTGTTTAAACACTGTTTCCCATGCTTGTTCAATGAACCATAAACAATTAATGAACATGCACCTGTGGAACGTACAGCTTACAGACGGTCGGCAATTAAGGTCACAGTTATGAAAACTTAGGACACTAAAGAGGCCTGTCAACTGACTCTGAAAAACACCAAAAGAAAGATGCCCAGGGTCCCTGCTCATCTGCGTGAACGTGCCTTAGGCATGCTGCAAGGAGGCATGAGGACTGCAGATGTGGCCAGGGCAATAAATTGCAATGTCCGTACTGTGAGATGCCTAAGACAGCGCTACAGCGAGACAGGACTGACAGCCGATCGTCCTCGCAGTGGCAGACCACGTGTAACAACAACTGCACAGGATCGGTACATCCGAACATCACACCTGTGGGACAGGTACAGGATGGCAACAACAACTGCCCGAGTTACAACAGGAACGCACAATCCCTCCATCAGTGCTCAGACTGTCCGCAATAGGCTGAGAGAGGCTGGACTGAGAGCTTGTAGGCCTGTTGTAAGGCAGGTCCTCACCAGACATCACCGGCATTAACGTTGCCTATGGGCAGAAACCCACAGTCGCTGGACCAGACAGGACTGGCAAAAAGTGCTCTTCACTGATGAGTCGCAGTTTTGTCTCACCACGGGTGATGGTCAGATTCGCGTTTATCGTCGAAGGAATGAGCGTTACACCGAGGCCTGTACTCTGGAGCGGGATTGATTTGGAGGTGGAGGGTCCGTCATGGTCTGGGGCGGTGGGTCACAGCATCATCGGACTGAGCTTGTTGTCATTGCAGGCAATCTCAACACTGTTACAGGGAAGACATCCTCCTCCATCATGTGGTACCTTTCCCTCCCTCCAGCATGACAATGCCACCAGCCATACTGCTCGTTCTGTGCGTGATTTCCTGCAAGACAGGAATGTCAGTGTTCTGCCATGGCCAGCGAAGAGCCTGGATCTCAACCCATTGAGCACGTCTGGGAACTGTTGGAACGGAGGGTGAGGGCTAGGGCCATTCCCCACAGAAATGTCCGGGAACTGGCAGGTGCCTTGGTGGAAGAGTGGGGTAACATCTCACAGCAAGAACTGGCAAATCTGGTGCAGTCCATGAGGAGGAGATGCACTGCAGTACTTAATGCAGCTGGTGGCCACACCAGATACTTTCTGTTACTTTTGATTTTGACCCCCCCTTTGTTCAGGGACACATTATTCAATTTATGTTAGTCACATGTCTGTGGAACTTGTTCAGTTCATGTCTCAGTTGTTGAATCTTGTTATGTTCATACAAATATTTACACATGTTAAGTTTGCTGAAAATAAACGCAGTTGACAGTGAGAGGACGTTTCTTTTTTTGCTGAGTTTATATAAACTCCCAGTAATTTATTGGGTAAAACAGGATTCACCTGAGCTCAATTTCGAGTCTCATAGCAAGGGGTCTGAATACTTATGTAAATAAGGTATTTCTGTTTTTTATTTTTAATACATTTGCAAACATTTCTAAAAACCTGTTTTCACTTTGTCATTATGGGGTATTGTGTGTTGATTGATGAGGAAAACATGTCATTTAATCCATTTTAGAATAAGGCTATAACGTAACAAAATGTGGAAAAAGTGAAGGGGTCTGAATACTTTCTGAATGCACTGTAAGTGAATTCGTCCCAATACTTTTGGTCCCCTAAAATGGGGGGACTATGTACAAAAAGTGCTGTAATTTCTAAACGGGTCACCCGATATGGATGAAAATACCCTCAAATTAAAGCTGATAGTCTGCACTTTAACGTCATAGTATCATTCCAAATCCAAAGTGCTGAAGTACAGAGCCAAAACAACAAAAAATATGTCACTCTCCCAATGCTTTTGGAGCTCACTATATAATAGCCTACAGTCACCTGTCCTATTGTGAATTGCATTAATATCAACACTATTCGTAACAGAGTAGTTTAAAAGACTAGTTGTGGTGGGTTTTGAAGGAAGACCCCGAATAGTGAGATAAAACAATCAATTAAAGGATTAAGGCATTTATCATTCACATGACAGGACACAACAGAGAGTTACTAGGTAGAAGTCATGAGGAGAGTTTTATTATGTGACTCACAAAAATAGCAAATATTTTACACCACAACTGGAGAACAAGTGCTATCTTCTGCCAAAATACCCTGTGTAAAAAGTTTACATTTAGGATTAGTTTTATACTATCCCAGGTATTCCTTAAAGAGGTGGGGTTTCAAGTGTCTCCGGAAGTGGTGAGTGACTCCGCTGTCCTGGCGTCGTGAGGGAGGTTGTTCCACCATTGGGGTGCCAGAGCAGCGAACAGTTTTGACTGGGCTGAGCATTTATGCATTAACATTTATGCATTGCATTTGTTATATTATGAAATGTGCATTGAACTAACTGCATGAAGTCTTTCTTATCTCTATTTTATAATTTTTATTTTATTTACCGGTATCTGAGCAAGATGCTTCTGGTGCTCAGTCATTGCTCATTGCGCACGTTTGCAAATGCACTAATTTCATTGGCTGAGGCGATGTTAGCAACCGCAAAGCGTGCATCTTTTCCCCAGCAACGGGAAACATGGCGGACGAAAAGAAAGAAAGTTACCGAACTAAACGAGTTTTCGTCAACAATATTGAACAATATTCATCTAAATGTATCGCAAAGGTAAAGTAGCAAAAATATATTTGTATCGGCGTTTGATGTGGTGAAATATTACATAATGTAGCTGACAATGTTTTTGTTTACACTTTTTGCGACTGTGTATAGTTTCTGTCAACCTGCATAGTTGGCGGCTCCTTGGAGGAGGCAGAAGAGGATGGTCCCCCTGCGGATGAGCTTACACTGCAAGATGGGACTTTTCAAATTGTTGGAACTATCTCTAACAAAGACGGGGAAAACCCCAGTTTTGCATTAGAATGTTATACAGTGAGTATACTTAATAACCCACTATAAACTGGGTGGTTCCAGCCCTGAATGCTGATTGTCACGGGTATGACAAAACATTTATTTTTAAACATTTATTTTTAAACTGCTCTTATTACGTTGGTAACCAGTTTACAATAGCAATAAGGCACCTCAGGGGTTTGTGGTATATGGCCTTCGGAAAGTATTCAGACCCCTTGACGTTTCCACATTTTGTCAGGTTGGAGCCTTATTCTACCGCATAATGACAAACAAAAGCAGGTTTTTATAAATGTTTGCTAATTTATAAAAATAAAAAAAATAATGGAAATATCACATTTACATAAGTATTCAGATCCTTTACTCAGTACTATGTTGGAGCACCTTTGGCAGCGATTACAGCCTCAAGTCTTCTTGGGTATGACGCTACAAGCCTGTCACACCTGTATTTGGGGATTTTCTCCCATTCTTCTCATCAGATCCTCTCAAGCTCTGTCAGGTTGGATGGGGAGCGTTGCTGCCCAGCTATTTTCAGTTCTCTTCAGAGATGTTCGATCGGGTTCAAGTCCGGGCTCTGGCTGGGCCACTCAAGGACATTCAGAGACATGCCCCGAAACCACTCTTGGCTTAGGGTTGTTGTCCTGTTGGAAGGTGAACCTTCACCCAAGTCTGAGGTTCTGAACGCTCTGGAGCAGGTTTTCATCAAGGATCTCTCTGTACTTTGCTTTGTTCATCTTTCCCTCAATCCTGACTAGTCTCCCAGTCCCTGCCGCTGAAAAACATCCCCACAGCATGATGCTGCCACCACCATGCTTCACCGTAGGGATGGTGCCAGGTTTCCTCCAGATGTAAATGTGCAACCAGAGGAAAAAAAACTCTAGACCACCTTTACTCCACACACAGAGACGCATACAAAGCTCTCCCTCGCCCTCCATTTGGCAAATATGACCATAATTCTATCCTCCTGATTCCTGCTTACAAAATCTAAAGCAGGAAGCACCAGTGACTCGGTCAATAAAGAAGTGGTCAGATGACGCAGATGCTAAGCTACAGGACTGTTTTGCTAGCACAGACTGGAATATGTTCCAGGATTCTTCCGATGGCATTAAGGAGTACACCACATCAGTCACTGGCTTCATCAATAAGTGCATCAATGACGTCGTCCCCACAGTGACCGTACGTACATACCCCAACCAGAAGCAATGGATTACAGGCAACATCTGCACTGAGCTAAAGGGTAGAGCTGCCGCTTTCAAGGAGCGGGACTCTAACCTGGACACTTATAAGAAATCCCGCTATACCCTCCGACGAACCATCAAACAGGCAAAGCGTAAATACAGAACTAAGATTGAATCGTACTACACTGGCTCCGACGCTCGTCGGATGTGGCCGGGCTTGCAAACTATTACAGACTACAAAGGGAATCACAGCCACAAGCTGCCCAGTGACACGAGCCGACCAGACGAGCTAAATTACTTCTATGCTCGCTTTGAGGCAAGCAACACTGAAGCATGCATGAGAGCACCAGCTGTTCCGGACGACTGTGTGATCACGCTCTCCGTAGCCGATGTGAGTAAGACTTTTAAACAGGTCAACATTCACAAGGCCGCAGGGCCAGACAGATTACCAGGACATGTGCTGTACTCCGAGCATGCACTGACCAACTTGCAAGTGTCTTCACTGACATTTTCAACCTGTCTCTGACTGAGTCTGTAATACCAACATGTTTCAAGCAGACCACCATAGTCCCTGTGCTCAAGAACATTAAGGTAACCTGCCTAAATGACTACAGACCCCTAGCACTCACATCTGTAGCCATGAAGTGCTTTGAAAGGCTGGTCACCAACAAACTATCACGGTCCAAACATTTTCATTTACGTCATTTAGCAGACGCTCTGATCCAGAGCGACTTACAGTTAGTGAGTGCATACATTTTTTTTTCTTCATACTGGCCCCCCGTGGGAAACGAACCCACAACCCTGGCGTTGCAAACGCCATGCTCTACCAACTGAGCTACATCCCTGCCGGCCATTCCCTCCCCTACCCTGGACGACACTGGGCCAATTGTGCGCCTCCCCATGGGTCTCCCGGTCGCGGCCGGCTATGACAGAGCCTGGATTCGAACCAGGATCTCTAGTGGCACAGCTTGCACTGCCTTAGACCACTGCGCCACTCGGGAGGCATCATCTATCATCTATCAGCTACACACCAAGACAGTCGTGAAGAGGGCACGACAAAGCCTATTCCCCCTCAGGAGACTGAAAAGATTTGGCATGGGTTCTACAGCTGCACGATCGAGAACATCCTGACTGGTTGCATCACTGCTTGGAATGGCAACTGCTCGGCCTCCGACCGCATACGGCCCAGTACATCACTGGGGCCAAGCTTCCTGCCATCCAGGACCTTTATACCAGGCGGTGTCAGAGGAAGGCCTAGAAAGTCAAACTAGACCAAGTCATAGACTGTTCTTGCTGCTGGAGTCTAGGTCCAAAATGCTTCTTAACAGCTTCTACTCCCAAGCCATAAGACTCCTGAACAGCTAATCAAATGGCTACCTGGACTATTGCATCCCCCTCGCTGCTGTTAATTACTGCTGCTCTTTAATTATATTTTTAATTTTATCATCTATTTTTTACTTAACACTTATTCTTCTTAAAACTGCATTGTTGGTTAAGGGCTTGTAAGCATTTCACTGTAAGGTCTACACCTGTTGTATTCGGCGCATGTGGCAAATACAATTTGATTTGATATGATATAATCAACAAGGCATGCAATTTTCATCTACGCCTGTCATTGACATCTTTCCATTTCCATTCCAGTCACAGAACCGAGATCAGCTCCTGCCAAGGCTATTGGAATGTGATGTGGTGGTTTACAATATCTCTGAAAATGCAACAGCAGAGCTGATAGATGAGGCAACTTGGGCCATTTCAGGTGGGCTATGGACCAGTGTTGGATGAAACCGTCATGATACATTCACTCTCAGATAGGGCTGTCAGAGTTAATCAGTTAACTTTTTGCAATTTTAGTGCACAATTTTTTTTAAATTGTGATTAAGCGCATTGTCTGAAGGCATTGAAAATACACTGGAAAAATCCAAAATACATAATCTATACAGCTAAAAACAACAATGCAATGTCAAAACAAGTTGACATTGAGGTTAAAAGTGAGCTTTATCAATTTGCCGGATTTTACAAACCATTACTTTGGACAAAATAAAGATGTCAATATTCTTGTAATGTATTTTGTATTTTTTTTTAAATCTTAAATTACAGCTCAATTTGAGCAAATTCAGAATGTGATTAATTGTGATTAATCACAGCAATTCCTGCGATTAACTAGATGTTATTTTTTACGTTTGACAGCCCTACTCAGACTGTCATATTGTCCCACTGGACCTTTTTGAGTTACTTTGCATATACTGCATGGCCTCTAGCCTACTGCACCTACAGTAAGATGATGCCTCCTCTTCCTTTATGCTACAGCTCTTCACTCAGATATTGAGAGTTTTGCGTCTCAGAAGGTATTCATTTTGATATCGTCAGTCATGACCTGGGCAATGAGCAAGCCAGCCGATCCTGTAAGTTTCTATTCCAATTCTTATGTAGCCTAATCACTATATAATGAATGTGTCAATTCACTTTTCTGAATATTCCTCATATATTTTCTGTCCTTAGAATGACCCAGAGATTCCTCTGACAGAGGACGACTACAGGAGGAAAAGACATCATCCTAACTTCAAGGAGCACGCCAACGCAGAGAAAACGGTGCTCAAGCTGGGCAAAACTGTAAGTGTACTGGGCAGGGCAAATGTCAGCAACAACAACAAAAACAACAACAAAAACAACGGCAAAAACAACAACTCTTTTTATTGGCCATCCAGAAAAAGTCCAAGCTGTCCAGTTATGTTGTGGCAGCAGGTGTTCAGTATGGAATGGGGGAAAACCTCCTCCACTACTTCTTCAAGGTACATCTGAACTAATTAACTGAGACATTATTATTCTATGAAGGCTTCGATGGATGTTTTCTATCTCACTCTTTCCTCTGGCTCCAATCCTCAAGGCGTCTTGGTTGGGGGAGATTGCAAGAGTTCCTGTTTTTGGGCCTGGCACAAATGTTATCCCTACCATTCATGTCAACGACCTTGCAGGGTTTGTATTTTTCAATGTGTCCATTCCATTGTCTTGATGTTCTATTATTGCTTATTTAAGGGTATCTGCCAGAGTTTGGGTAAAAATAAATACTAATTCTGTAATATTGTCTACTTCTGTCTACAAGGGTTATTCAGAATGTAATCGACCACAAGCCAAAGATACATTATTTCATCGCTGTGGATGATTCCAATAACACGTTTGAGGATATTGTGAAGGTAAATAGGTTAAGCCAGACAGACATCTTGTTGATCATTTCAAGTTTATTGGTAAAGTTGTTGCATTTCTTTCTTTTTAAATAGATGTGTAGATCTACAAAATGGTTGGTGTTGTTTTCTGTATCCCCCCTGCTAGATAATAAGCTTTGTGCTCGGTCCAGGGAAGATCAAGAAAGTCCCCAAGGAGGAGGCCTACCTCACCAATGCTCTGACGGTCTGTCTGTTTTGATCCCCCATCTCAGGTTAAGGAAAGCTAATTCAGAAATGACCGTTGTCAGTTGGAGCATATCTTCACTAGCCTGGTCCCAGATCTGTCTGTGCAGTCTTGGTTGACCAATGGGAAATTGGCAGAACAGCAGTAGGTCCGGCTCTGGTCAATGTTGGAGCATCAATTTCACCTTGTTTTCCAGAACGCTGATGTGGATCACCTGAGTGTCAACCTGCGGATAGAGCCAATCTTTCTGAAGGAAACCTTCAACCTTCACTGGGTGTCGGAGGCTGGCATCATTGATAACATCAACGGCGTGGTGGAGGAATACAAACTGTTGAGACTACTACTGGTGAGGGACCAGACCTACTACTGTATGTTTACCTCTTCTGTTCTTAGCTAGGGTCTGAATGGATTTTCCCAGCACCAATTTAGAATGTGAACGTGCGTATTGTCTCTTATTGGAAGGAAAGCTTCGTTACACGGCAATACAGAGAATGTGTACCATGTTTAGGTTTATAGATAGATTATAGATTATAGATAGTGTCATTATATTATTTTCTATGATATTATATACTCATATTCAAGCCATAAATGGTTAAAATATTTAACATGCTCTTTTGTTTTCCCATCAGCCCATCAGAATCTGTCTCTTGGGTCCTCCAGCGGTGGGGAAGAGCACTGTGGCAGAGACACTGTGTAAACATTACAAACTGCACCACATCAAGCTCCAAGAGGTCATTGATGAGAAGATGCAACATCTGGTCAGTAAAAGCAAAGGCATTACGCTTGTATAGCACTTCATATTTATTCTCTCTTGTAAAATAGGAAATACCTCCCCCCTTGTGGTAGTTCAAAAGAAATGCACCCCTGTTATTTTCTGATATTACAGGTCTCTCTGTACTATACACTTACACTCTACAGTATCAATAGGTGTGTGAACCATTTTGTAAAACAATATCTTACAATATATTAATTAAGGTATTCATTTGAGTTGCTCATTATATGTCAGGAGGAGGCTGTGAATGGGGCTGAGCAGGAGGGAGAGAGTGAAGAGGCGGTCAGTAACGCTCAGGACCAACTGGACTCTCTGAAGGACAGCATGGAGCAAAATGAAGGTGTGTTAATATTCCACAGTTGTTCCTGAAAGCTTGTTGTAGAGTATAGACTCCGCTAAAGCTGGGGAATAATAAGAAGATACACTATCAGTTGTTCCTGAAAGCAAGACGCCTCATCTCTATCATTTGTTCGATTTCCTATTATGAAGATGTTTCTTTTGTTACATTGTTTTCAAAAATTTCTGAAACAGTGTTAGTGATTTCATAAATGTCATCATTATTCTTGCAGGTCGCCTGAGCGACAGGCTTGTTTACCGTATCATGCGTGATAAGCTGAACTCCACGCCTTGCAGGAACCATGGCTTCGTCCTCGACGGCTTCCCCAAGTCCTACGATCAGGCCAAGGAGATCTTCTATGGTTAACATAAATCAAATTAACATTATTTACAATTGAAACATTGAAGATATTGCAAAATAACCTTTTCATTGGAACTATTGTTTCCAAACTCCACACTGACCGTTGTCATCCTGCTTGGTCTCTTAAACACTGATGTTTTCCAGATGAAGACATGGAACCGGATTATCCCAGGTCCAAAATGCCTGCCTACAACAAGAAGATCATTCCTGGTAAGTAATTGTTAATATATATGTTACACTGAATTGCACAGTATTGCAGGGCAATTATTGATCCCCCGTCTGTCTGTTTTGCAGAGTTCATTTTCTCCCTGGAGGCATCTGATGACTTCTTAAAGGAGCGGGTGCAGAACCTACCTGAGAGTGTGGCAGAGAAGATGCGCTACTCTAAAGATGAGTACCTTAGCCGGCTGAAGATATATAGAAAAGCCAACGTGGAAGATGAAACGGTTCTGAACTACTTTGACGAGCTGGAGATTCACCCAGAGCACATTGGTAAGGCCGAAAAACTGGAGATACTGATTTACCAAAAGAGAATAATGCGATGGATAAGGTCATTTTGAAACCCTAATATTCAACTTAATTATCAGAACCGGTGTATAGTAATTGTAGTAAATAGTGATTGAATTGAACTTAACGCATTGAGAGGAAGTCTGTCAGTCTTTCATAGTCTGATGTCTGTCTGTCAGAGGTGAACAATGCCGTCGACCCTGAATATGGTGCTGTGATGGAGAAGATCACCAGGCTGGTGGGGCATCCAAGGAACTACGGACCCACCCCTGAGGAGAGAGAGGAGATGGAGAGGAAGTCCGCAGAGGAGACAGCACAGCGCCTGGTACTGGAGACAGCAGACTGGAAGAGGAGGGAGGCTGAGACCGCTGCCAAGATGGCCGCACAGCTAGAGGAGTGGGTAAGAGAAGGGCAGCATCAGAAGTAGTATGCCATAATGTGAATAGGGTGCCATTACAGGAAACATCTCTCTCACATTACTCATTGAGATTTGATTCCATTTTGGAATCCTTATAGGCTCATCTCCATATTGCTTACCCCTATCCAGTCCTCTCAGATCTATAAACTCTTAAAACCACTCTTTGTATACCATGGAAGAGTGGGCCACCAGCAACAACGTAAACCATGGAGCTGTAGTTTTAGTTTAGCGGAGTTGTACGTACGTTGTGTGTGTGTGTGTGTGTGTGTGTGTGTGTGTGTGTGTGTGTGTGTGTGTGTCTCTAGAACCGTCACGTGACTGAGGTGAAGAGGCAGGAGCATGAGCTGCTGGTGGCTCGCTCCGCCCCCTTGAGGAACTACCTAATGAATTACGTAATGCCCTCTCTCACCGAGGGCATGATGGAGTGCTGCAAGGCCAAGCCAGACGACCCGGTAGACTTCCTGGTAATGTTATTATTCCATTTGTTTAGATATTATTTTATTTAATAAACTTTATTAATCCCACAAAGAGAAAATCAGACTTGTCACCAGCAAGGGACATACAGAAACAATATACTGTACACGCATACATCAGAGACCAGTAGACAGAGCACTGATGAGTGAAATAACATAGACCCATGTCTTCCATAGAAGCAAATGGATTCAATAGGGTAGTAGCCTACTTCTACTCTTCAATTATATAGGTTGGCACTTCAAGAATAAATGAATGTGGATTGTTGTCAGGTACCGAAGTAGCTAGGCCTACAGTAAAGAAGCGTTTTCAACCGAATTGTCCTTTTTTGTTTCTTCTAAATACTATATTTTGTGTTTATCTATTTCAGGCTGAATATCTCCTCCGGAACAATTCACAAGATTAGTGTGATGTGGTTAACACCTTCCAAACGTCTGAGACCTTGTTCGACTGGAATTATAAATGTTCTGCGTTGATCAAGTCTGCCTTGTTTATTTTCCCAACAATAAATAATCAAATCTATTCCTCTATTTGGAGGAATTATTGTAAAGATCATTTTATGAATATAATGATAAAAAAAAAAAAAAGAAGCTAAATTTATATTCTGAAGAAAATGTGTGTGCTTGCCTCAGCTACACCCACCCTAGCATGTGATGTCATCCAATTACAAACCCACAGCCAATTGGCACAGCGGCTGAATTTCAAAAACAAGCGTGAAAACAGAGCTCGTGATTTGCTGAACAAGAAGCTCAACCGATTAAAACTCACAAATAAACATCCTAAATGTAAGGCCAGACACCACAGGCTGAAGTTTTTGCATCTGTCTATCAATTTAGAGATTTGTTGGTATTTTGGTCTTTTAATATTAGTATTTTCACAAACTAAACATAAACATTTCAAAAACCTGATGAAAAAATATATTTTCTTTAACCACTTTAAAATGGAATTATATCAATAATTTCAAAGCTCACTACTATAATTTCAAAGCCCTCTGTAGCTCAGTTGGTAGAGCATGGCAACGCCAGGGTTGTGGGTTCGATCCCCACGGGGGGCCAGTATGAGAAAACTATGAAAAGGTATGCACTCTGGATAAGAGCGTCTGCTAAATGACAAAAATGTAAAAATGTAATTGATTTCCCCATAATTTAAAATCCCATTTCATAGAGAATGTTATAAACTGGACTATATTTAGTAATTTACTTTGAAGAGATGGTGATTGGGTCTAAGTAGGTGTTTAGTAGTCTTAAGGTCAGTGTACTTGTCCGACTCTTCCCACATGCCACCACATTTTTCTCAACATCAGAAGCATCAGCATTCACCAAATTGTGTGTGGTTATGCTTAGATATATTCTCCAGACTTGTTGATATGTTATAAATGTTTTATTCTAGATAACATTTTCTTTGGAAAAATGTGTAATTAGTATTTTAATCTGCTTAGGAAAAGTCAGGTCCTGGAGAATGTTAACAAAATGAAAACATCCAGTGTCCAGAAAAATGTATGTGCTTGATATGCAAATATGCACATATAATGAGACATCACCTAATTTGCATATTTGCATACAATATTTCTGGTGGAAAAATATTTCTAAAAGTATTACAGTTGTGTCTACATTCAACTGGTAAAAGTTGATTGTGATATGATTAAGATAAAACAAATCCCTATTAGGGTGTGGTGACTTGCATTAATAGTGAACACTGAACAGCGCTTAACTTTCTCTGTTCATGTCCTCCCCATTGAGTAGTAGACTGTATGTATCAAGGTGACATCTAGATGGTTATCAATATTAGTTATTTCTTGTGTAGGCTGCTATCCTACTTGAAATAAAATCATGTGAGAGAAAAAAATGGCTATGTAGCTGCCGCCTGCGACACGACCATGATACCCAGTAGGAAGCACTTCAAGTTGGCACTCGGCAGACACAACACTGGAGCACTGGTGGCCTGCTATTGACCTACTATCGACTTACTATTGACTTACTATCGACTCGTAGTGCAGCCCAACCAGCCACGCAAAACAGTCTTGAGTGGCAACAAATCTGCACAATTATCTGATTCACTTTACAAACACCCACTCTTTTCGACACACCCACTCCTTTCGACACACCCACTCCTTTCGACACACCCACTCTTTTCGACACACCCACTCCTTTCAACACACCCACTCGCCCATACTCCGGGCGCCATATTGGGCTGCAGCTACACATACTTGCCTTTGGGTGGTGGACTATTCTTGATACACATGGGAAAATGTTGAGTGTGAAAAACCCAGGAGCATTGCACACACTCAAACCGGTGCGCCTGGCACCAACTACCATACCCCGTTCAAAGGCATTTAAATATTTTGTCTTGCCCATTCATCCTCTGAATGGCACACACACAATCTATGTCTCAATTGTCTCAAGACTTAAAATCCTTCTTTAACCTGTTTCCTTCCCTTCATCTATACTGATTGAAATGGATTTAACAGGTGACATCAATAAGGGTTCGTAGCTTTCACCTGGTCAGTCTATGTCATGGAAATGTCAGTCTATGTAATGGAAATGTCAGTCTATGTCGTGGAAATGTCAGTCTATGTCATGGAAATGTCAGTCTATGTCATGGAAATGTCAGTCTATGTCATGGAAATGTCAGTCTATGTCATGGAAATGTCAGTCTATGTCATGGAAATGTCAGTCTGTCGTGGAAATGTCAGTCTACGTCGTGGAAATGTCAGTCTATGTCGTGGAAATGTCAGTCTATGTCGTGGAAATGTCAGTCTATGTCGTGGAAATGTCAGTCTATGTCGTGGAAATGTCAGTCTATGTCGTCCTAATGTTTTGTACACAGTGTATATTTATTTGGCCTTGTGTTTTAGGTTATTGTCCTGTTGAAAGATTAATTTGTCTCCCAGTGTCTGTTGGAATGCAGACTGAACCAGGTTTTCCTCTGGGATTTTGCCTGTGGTTAGCTCTAATCCAATTACTTTTATCCCCCAAAAACCTCCCTAGTCCTTGCCGATGACAAGCATACACATAACATGATGCAGCCACCACCATGCTTGACAATATGAAGAGTGGTACTCAGTGATGTGTTGTGTTGGATTTTCCCCAAAGATAACACTTTTTAATCAGGACATAAAGTTCCTTTCTTTGCCACATTTTATGCAGTTTTATTTTAGTGCCTCATTATACACAGGATGCATGTTTTGGAATATTTTTATTCTGTACAGGCTACCTTCTTTTCACTCTGTCATTTAGGTTAGTATTGTGGATTAACTACAAAGTTGTTCATCCATTCTCAGTTTTCTCCTATCACAGCCATTAAACTCTGTAACTATTTTAAAGTCACCATTTGTCATGAGCCCTCTCACTCCACCGGGTTACCACCTTAATGTGTTTCCACTATCTTCCACTCTGCTCATCTCTCTCTCTCTACTCAGCCTAACGAGCTCCACCTGTCCCTGCTCTGCCTCGGCTCTAATTACTCTGCCAGCTGCGCTGCATTACCCACTAACCTCTCCCAGTATTTAAAGTCCCGTCTTTCAGCTCTCCTTTGTCAGATCGTCTGCAAAGCTCACACCCGAACCTGTGTGCTCGCGCTTCTGGCTCACCCTTGTTTTGTGACCCCGGACCTGCCTGATTCTTGGATACTCTTCTGCCCCAGGAAAACCAGACCTGCTTTCTGCCATTACGACTCCTGACTACTCTTCGACCCCGGTAACTCTGACCAGCCTTCTGCCTTGCTACAACGTATTTGGATTTCCCTTGAACTGTACTTCTGCCTGTTTTCATCCGCCCCGTTGTGTCTGTGTTTCCTCCCCCCCCAGGACTTCTGGACCACCAACCACCGGCGTCATCGGACGCATCGCTGCCACTGGGGGGAGGCACAGACCCAGCACATTGGACGGGATAACCCCTGGAGCCTTCACTCACTCCCTACTTCCCTTTTCCCTTAAGTTTAAATAAACTTTCTGGTGTGACGCAATTGTGGTCCTCTTGTCGTCTGTCTGAACCGTGACAGTACGATCTGACCATCATGGACTCAGCGCACACTTCCCCGACATGGAAACCGAAGAACCTGAGCAACCCACCGCCATGCTACGCCTGGAACACACTGAGAGAGAGCTAGGCCGCATGAGCGGCGACATCACCTCTCTCTTCAGGTCGGCTACCAACAGCATCAGCAGTTCCAGCAGCACCAGCAGCAGTCCCAGCAGCAGCAACAACAACTCGCCAGGATCATCCAACTCCTCACCAACCTTACCCCAGCCAGTCTGCCCACCAGCCCTGCCTCCGAGTTACCTGCCCCGGTCATTTCAGCCGCTGCCCCGGAACCCAAGATTGGAAACCCCGAGCGGTTCAACGGCGATTCTACCCAGGTCCGGCCATTCCTGACTAGCTGCCGACTTCAGTTCTCCTTGCAGCCAAGGACCTTCGCCACGGAGGGGGCTAGGGTCGGGTATGCCATCACTCACCTGACGGGCCGAGCTCGACTCTGGGGAACAGCAGAGTTCGAACGTCAAACCCCCGCATGTGCAACCTTCGACCTGTTTGCTGAGGAGATGCTGAAGGTGTTTGACCTGGATTCACCAACCGCAGAGGCGTCTCGTGAACTGTTCAGTATTCGACAAGGCAGACGTGACAGTCGCAGACCATTCCATCGACTTCCGAACCCTGGCAAGACGAAGTTCTTGGAACACACCATCGTTGGTGGACGCGTTCTTCCATAGCTTGGCTGACTATATCAAGGGACGAGTTGGTCTCCCATGAACTGCCTTCCACTCTTGATGAAGCCATCGCACTGACTGTCCGGATCGACAGAAGGATACAGACCCGTCGTCGTGAGAGGGGGCGCCAAGGTCCACCAACTACCGGCATTCGGAGAGATCCGACTGGGCTCCTGTCAGCTACTGCCACTCACCCAAGTCAGCTTGATCAGTCTGAGCCTATGGAGATTGGGCGAGCCTCTCTCACTCCTGCAGAGCGCCAGCGCCGCTTCACCTCAAACCTCTGCCTCTATTGTGGAGGTGATGGACATCGTGTGGTAACCTGCCCTTTAAAGCCGAAGCTCACCGGGCATAGGGGGAGTCCGGTTGAGCTCAATGACCATCCAGTCCTCCGACCGCAAACCCCTTGCTGCAAGTTCACCTCCGCCTCTCTGACTCTACTCACACCCTGGCTGCTCTGGTGGATTCTGGCGCCGAAGCCAACATAATGGACATCAAGCTGGCACGCCAACTGGGACTGGAGAACCTCCGTTTGACACCTCCTATTCCTGCCCGGGCACTGGACGGACACTTACTCGGATCGGTCACTCATGTCACGGCCCCGGTCTTGATGGGTCTGTCCGGAAACCATCAAGAAACTATCCAGTTTCACCTGCTCCCCCTCTCCAGGCCAACCCCCTCATCCTGGGTTACCCATGGCTCCGCCGGCACAACCCTCAGCTCGACTGGGTGACCGGGTGATCAGGGAGTGGGGAGAGGACTGCCACCGAACCTGCCTGCTTGCTGCCGCACTACCCCCTCGGCCAGTACCTACTAACTCCGCCCCTGACCTCTCCCATGTCCCAGAATGCTACCATGGTCTCAGAGAAGTGTTTAACAAAGCAAGAGCCACATCTCTGCCCCCTCACCGACCGTACGACTGTGCCATCGACCTCCTCCCTGGAACAGCCCTCCAAGGGGCCGTCTTTATTCGTTGTCTGCTCCTGAAAGAAGGTCCATGGAGGACTACATCAATGACTCTCTGTCCACAGGATTGATCCGTTCATCTTCATCTCCGGCTGGTGCTGGCTTCTTCTTTGTGGGGAAGAGGGACGGATCTCTTCGCCCTGCATCGACTACAGGGGACTCAACGACATCACAGTGAAAAACCGTTACCCTCTCCCTCTGCTCACCTCTGCTTTTGAGTTGCTCCAGGGAGCCACGGTTTTTACCAAGTTGGATCTCAGAAACGCTTACCACCTAGTGCGGATCCGGGAGGGAGATGAATGGAAGACCGCATTCAATACACCAACAGGCCACTACGAGTATCTGGTTATGCCTTTTGGCCTCACCAATGCTCCTGCTGTGTTCCAGGCTCTAGTGAATGATGTACTGCGGGACATGTTAAACAAGTTTGTCTTCGTTTACCTGGATGACATCTTAATCTACTCCAGAAACCTGTCTGAACACACCCGCCATGTCCAGCAAGTCCTTCATCGTCTTCTGGAGAATTCCCTCTACGCCAAGGCAGAGAAATGTGAGTTTCACGTCAAGACAGTGGCCTTCCTGGGGTACATAGTGGCAGAGGGAAGTATCCAAATGGATCCTGCCAAAGTATCAGCAGTCACGTCATGGCCAGTTCCGGAGAACAGAAAGAAGCTGCAACAGTTTCTGGGGTTTGCTAACTTCTATAGAAAGTTTATCCGGAACTACAGTACCGTTGCTGCCCCCTCTCACTGCTCTAACCAGCACCAAGCAACCCTTCACCTGGACCCCAGCAGCCGACAAGGCCTTCAGTACCCTCAAGGTAAGGTTCACCTCCGCTCCCATCCTCCAGATGCCTGACGTGGACCGGCAATTCATTGTGGAGGTGGACGCCTCGGATGTGGGAGTTGGTGCTGTGATTTCTCAGTGGGCTGCGGAGGATAGGAAGCTCCATCCCTGTGCCTTTTTTTTTTTTTTTTTGTCCCCCTCTGAGTGCAATTACGACATAGGGAACCGAGAGCTGCTGGCTGTGAAGCTTGCCTTGGAGGAGTGGCGTCACTGGCTGGAGGGGTCCACCATTCCATTTCTCGTTTGGACCGATCATAAGAACTTGGAGTACATCCGCACGGCCAAACGGTTGAACTCCAGGCAGTCCCGCTGGGCCCTGTTCTTCACCAGGTTTAATTTCACTCTGTCATACCGGCCTGGATCACGCAACACCAAGCCAGACGCCCTCTCCCGTCAATTCCAGAAGGATGACAACCCCTCCAAGGATCCTGTGTCGATTCTGCCAAGTCCCTGCATCGTAGCAGCTCTGACCTGGGCTGTTGAGGAACAGGTGCTGGAAGCTCTCCGTAACCAGCCCGGTCCCAGCACTTGCCCAGCTGACCGCCTTTTGTCCCCGAAAACCTAAGGTCCCAGGTCGTTCAGTGGGGACATGACTTCCGCCTAGCTTGTCACCCTGGCTCCACCCGCACTTACAACCTGCTCGCCCAGAGGTTCTGGTGGCCCGCTCTGAGAAAGGATGTACGGGAATTGGTCCAAGCCTGCCCCATCTGCAACCAACACAAGTCGTCCTGCCAGCCCCCAGCCGGATTGCTGCAGCCCCTGCCTGTGCCCAGACGTCCCTGGTCTCACATCGCCCTTGACTTTGTCACGGGGCTGCCCCCTTCAAGGGGCAAGACCGTCATTCTCACCATAGTTGACCGATTCAGCAAGATGGCACACTTCATTCCCCTCCCCAAGCTCCCAACCGCCAAGGAGACCGCCCAGGTGGTCCTGGAACACGTCTTCCGGATCCACGGACTGCCAAAGGATGTAGTTTCTGACCGTGGTCCACAATTCTCCTCCGCTTTTTGGAAGGAGTTCTGTCACCTGCTGGGAGCCACAGTCAGTCTGACTTCCGGATTCCATCCCCAATCCAATGGGCAGTCAGAGCGGGCAAATCAGGAGCTCGAGAAGGCACTGCGATGCATGACTTCACGCAACCCCCCACTCCTGGTCGCAGCAATTGACATGGGTGGAGTACGCACACAATTCTCTGACCTGCTCTGCCATCGGTATGTCCCCTTTCCAATGTGTTTATGGATACCAGCCTCCTCTATTTGCCAGTCAGGAAGGGGGAGGTTACTTGCCCATCTGCACTTGCGTTTGCCCGTCGATGTCGCCGCACCTGGTCACAGGCCCGAGCCACACTTCTCAGATCCGTTGCCAGCTACACTACCGGGGCCAACCGTCGGAGAATCCCTGCTCCCACCTACCATGTTGGTCAAAGGGTGTGGTTGTCGTCAAGGAACCTGCCACTCAGGGTGGAGTCGCAGAAGTTGGCACCTCGGTTCATTGGCCCATTCCCTATCATAAGAGTGATTAGCCCAACTGCTGTCCGGCTCCAACTGCCTAATTCCATGAGGGTGCACCCCACTTTCCATGTGTCTAAGATTAAGCCCATTCATGAGAGTCCGCTGGTCCCTGCTGCGCCTTGTCCTCCTCCTCCACGGCTCGTCGATGGTGGTCTGGTTTACACCGTCCGCCGCCTGCTTCGGTCCAGACGGAGGGGTAGGGGTCTCCAGTACCTCATTGACTGGGAGGGCTATGGACCTGAGGAAAGGACCTGGGTGCCAGCTAGTCGGATTGTGGATAGGACTCTCATCACCGCCTTCCACCAACGGCATCCTGATCAACCTGCAATCCGTAGGGGCCGCCCCAGAGGGATCCCTAACCGTCCTGCCCGCTCGGCTTCCTGTCCTGTGCCTGATCCTGTCTCGGGACCTGTCCCATCTCCCCGACCACGGCCCTCCGGCTTCCTCCGAGGATGAGGGCGTTCGCTCGGACCGTTCGGAGGAGTTCTAGCCCTCCTCCGGCTCCCCTCCTCCCGCCCGGCGTGGTGTTGCTCTTGGGACTTCTGGGGCCGTCCCCTTGGGGGTTCTGTCATGAGCCCTCTCACTCCACCGGGTTACCACCTTAATGTGTTTCCACTATCTTCCACTCTGCTCATCTCTCTCTCTCTACTCAGCCTAACGAGCTCCACCTGTCCCTGCTCTGCTCGGCTCTAATTACTCTGCCAGCTGCGCTGCATTACCCACTAACCTCTCCCAGTATTTAAAGTCCCGTCTTTCAGCTCTCCTTTGTCAGATCGTCTGCAAAGCTCACACCCGGAACCTGTGTGCTCGCGCTTCTGGCTCACCCTTGTTTTGTGACCCCGGACCTGCCTGATTCTTGGATACTCTTCTGCCCCAGGAAAACCAGACCTGCTTTCTGCCATTACGACTCCTGACTACTCTTCGACCCCGGTAACTCTGACCAGCCTTCTGCCTTGCTACAACGTATTTGGATTTCCCTTGAACTGTACTTCTGCCTGTTTTCATCCGCCCCGTTGTGTCTGTGTTTCCTCCCCCAGGACTTCTGGACCACCAACCACCGGCGTCATCGGACGCATCGCTGCCACTGGGGGGAGGCACAGACCCAGCACATTGGACGGGATAACCCCTGGAGCCTTCACTCACTCCCTACTTCCCTTTTCCCTTAAGTTTAAATAAACTTTCTGGTGTGACGCAATTGTGGTCCTCTTGTCGTCTGTCTGAACCGTGACACCATTGGCCTCATGGTGAAATCCCTGAGCGGTTTCCTTCTTCTCCAGCAACTCTTAGGAAGGACGCCTGTATCTTTGTAGTGACCACATGTATTGATACACCATCCAAAGTGTAATTAATAACTTCACCATGCTCAAAGGATATTCAATGTCTGCTTTTGGGCTCAACTGAGGGACCTTACAGATAATTGTATGAGCGGTACAGAGATTAAGTATTCATTCAAAAATCATGTTAAACACTAGTCCATGCAACTTATTATGTGACTTGTTAAGCACATTTTTGTCTCAATTGTCTCAAGACTTAAAATCCTTCTTTAACCTGTTTCCTTCCCTTCATCTATACTGATTGAAATTGATTTAACAGGTGACATCAATAAGGGTTCGTAGCTTTCACCTGGTCAGTCTATGTTATGGAAATGTCAGTCTATGTCATGGAAATGTCAGTCTATGTAATGGAAATGTCAGTCTATGTCGTGGAAATGTCAGTCTATGTCATGGAAAATACCCTCAAATTAAAGCTGATAGTCTATACTTTAACGTCATAGTATCATTTCAAATCCAAAGTGCTGAAGTACAGAGCCAAAACAACAACAAAAAATGTCACTCTCCCAATGCTTTTGGAGCTCACTGTATAATAGCCTACAGTCACCTGTCCTATTGTGAATTGCATTAATATCAACACTATTCGTAACAGAGTAGTTTAAAAGACTAGTTGTGGAGGGTTTTGGAGGAAGACCCTGAATAGTCGAGGAAGACTTACTGTAAATCACCAAACAATCAACCCCCTTCCCACAGAGGAAGCGAACTGATTAAGGCATTTATCATTCACATGACAGGACACAACAGAGAGTTACTAGGTAGAAGTCATGAGGAGAGTTTTATTATGTGACTCACAAAAATAGCAAATATTTTACACCACAACTGGAGAACAAGTGCTATCTTCTGCCAAAATACCCTGTGTAAAAAGTTTACATTTAGGATTAGTTTTATACTATCCCAGGTATTCCTTAAAGAGGTAGGGTTTCAAGTGTCTCCGGAAGTGGTGAGTGACTCCGCTGTCCTGGCGTCGTGAGGGAGGTTGTTCCACCATTGGGGTGCCAGAGCAGCGAACAGTTTTGACTGGGCTGAGCATTTATGCATTAACATTTATTCCAAGTAGGGAAAGGATGGTGGGGTTGAAAAGTAATAAAGGGGAGTATATATATAAAAAATAAAAATAAACATGGGGATTGGAAGTGATGCAGACAATTACATTGATAGAAGATACAATCTATCTGCAATATTAAGCTGATCCATTCCCCCAAAAAAAAAAAAAAAACATTTATCCATTGCATTTGTTATATTATGAAATGTGCATTGAACTAACTGCATGAAGTCTTTCTTATCTCTATTTTATAATTTTTATTTTATTTACCGGTATCTGAGCAAGATGCTTCTGGTGCTCAGTCATTGCTCATTGCTCACGTTTGCAAATGCACTTATTTCATTGGCTGAGGCGATGTTAGCAACCGCAAAGCGTACATCTTTCCCCAGCAACGGGAAACATGGCGGACGAAAAGAAAGAAAGTTACCGAACTAAACGAGTTTTCGTCAACAATATTGAACAATATTCATCTAAATGTATCGCAAAGGTAAAGTAGCAAAAATATCTTTGTATCGGCGTTTGATGTGGTGAAATATTACATAATGTAGCTGACAATGTTTTTGTTTACACTTTTTGCGACTGTGTATAGTTTCTGTCAACCTGCATAGTTGGCGGCTCCTTGGAGGAGGCAGAAGAGGATGGTCCCCCTGCGGATGAGCTTACACTGCAAGATGGGACTTTTCAAATTGTTGGAACTATCTCTAACAACGAGGGGGAAAACCCCAGTTTTGCATTAGAATGTTATACAGTGAGTATACTTAATAACCCACTATAAACTAGGTGGTTCGAGCCCTGAATGCTGATTGTCACGGGTATGACAAAACATTTATTTTTAAACATTTATTTTTAAACTGCTCTTATTATGTTGGTAACCAGTTTACAATAGCAATAAGGCACCTCAGGGGTTTGTGGTATATGGCCTTCGGAAAGTATTCAGACCCCTTGACGTTTCCACATTTTGTTAGGTTGGAGCCTTATTCTACCGCATAATGACAAACAAAAGCAGGTTTTTATAAACGTTTGCTAATTTATAAAAAAAAAAAATTATAATGGAAATATCACATTTACATAAGTATTCAGACCCTTTACTCAGTACTATGTTGGAGCACCTTTGGCAGCGATTACAGCCTCAAGTCTTCTTGGGTATGACGCTACAAGCCTGTCACACCTGTATTTGGGGATTTTCTCCCATTCTTCTCATCAGATCCTCTCAAGCTCTGTCAGGTTGGATGGGGAGCGTTGCTGCCCAGCTATTTTCAGGTCTCTTCAGAGATGTTCGATCGGGTTCAAGTCCGGGCTCTGGCTTGGCCACTCGACATTCAGAGACATGCCCCAAAACCACTCTTGGCTTAGGGTTGTTGTCCTGTTGGAAGGTGAACCTTCACCCAAGTCTGAGGTCCTGAACGCTCTGGAGCAGGTTTTCATCAAGGATCTCTCTGTACTTTGCTTTGTTCATCTTTCCCTCGATCCTGACTAGTCTCCCAGTCCCTGCCGCTGAAAAACATCCCCACAGCATGATGCTGCCACCACCATGCTTCACCGTAGGGATGGTGCCAGGTTTCCTCCAGACGTGACGCTTGGCATTCAGGCCAAATAATTACATCTTTGTTTCATCAGACCAGAGAATCTTGTTTCTCATGGTCTGAGAGTCCTTTAGGTGCCTTTTGGCAAACTCCAAGTGGGCTGTCATGTGCCTTTTACTGATGAGTGGCTTCTGTCTGGCCACTCTACCATAAAGGCCTGAATTGTGGAGCGCTGCAGAGAATGATGGAGGCCACTGTGTTCTTGGGACCTTCAATGCTGCAGAAATTTTTTGGTACCCTTCCCCCAGATCTGTGACTCGACACAATCCTGTCTCGGAGCTCTACGGACAATCCAGGCACTCCGCATTGTGTTATGCTTAAGAACAGCCCTTAGCTGTGGTATATTGGCCATATACCACACCCCCTTGGGCCTTATTTCTTAAATATACAATATAACTAAGTAAATGGCGCCGGAGGAGATGGCTGCCGTTTTACGGGCTCCTAACCAATTGTGCTATTGTGTGTGTTTTTTCGCGTTATTTGTAACTTATTTTGTACGTAATCTTTCTGCCACCGTCTCTTATGACCGAAAAGAGCTTCTGGATATCAGGACAGCGATTACTTACCTCGTACTGGATGAAAACAAATTATTTAACGAGTCAGACGTGAAGGATTTACTTCAGACACCTGACAAGGCCCAAATCCCCGCCATTCGGAGACAGAGATATCGGGAACGTAGGTCAGGGATCTTGTAAGGATCCGACGGCGAGTGGGTAATTTGCCTCTACCATGTCCTATTAGCCAACGTACAATCATTGGATAACAAAATAGACGAGCTACGATCACAAATATCCTACCAACGGGACATTAAAAACTGTAATATCTTACGTTTCACCGAGTCGTGGCTGAACGACGACATGGATAACATAATGATGGTGGGGTTTACGCTGCATAGGGAAGATGGAACAGCCACCTCCGGTAAGACAAGGGGTGGCGGTCTGTGCATATTTGTAAACAACAGCTGGTGCACAACATCTAATATTAAGGATGTCTCGAGGCTTTGCTCGCCTGAGGTAGAGTATCTCATGAAAAGCTGTAGACCACACTATTTACCAAGAGAGTTTTCATCTATATTTTTCGTAGCTGTCTATTTACCACCACAAACCGATGCTGGTACTAAGACCGCACTCAATGAGCTGTATAAGGCCATAAGCAAACAGGAAAACGCTCATCCAGAGGCGGCGCTCCTAGTGGCCAGGGACTTTAATGCAGGGAAACTTAAATCCATTTTAACTAATTTCTACCAGCATGTTAAATGTGCAACCAGAGGAAAAAAAACTCTAGACCACCTTTACTCCACACACAGAGACGCATACAAAGCTCTCCCTCGCCCTCCATTTGGCAAATATGACCATAATTCTATCCTCCTGATTCCTGCTTACAAAATCTAAAGCAGGAAGCACCAGTGACTCGGTCAATAAAGAAGTGGTCAGATGACGCAGATGCTAAGCTACAGGACTGTTTTGCTAGCACAGACTGGAATATGTTCCAGGATTCTTCCGATGGCATTAAGGAGTACACCACATCAGTCACTGGCTTCATCAATAAGTGCATCAATGACGTCGTCCCCACAGTGACCGTACGTACATACCCCAACCAGAAGCAATGGATTACAGGCAACATCTGCACTGAGCTAAAGGGTAGAGCTGCCGCTTTCAAGGAGCGGGACTCTAACCTGGACACTTATAAGAAATCCCGCTATACCCTCCGACGAACCATCAAACAGGCAAAGCGTAAATACAGAACTAAGATTGAATCGTACTACACTGGCTCCGACGCTCGTCGGATGTGGCCGGGCTTGCAAACTATTACAGACTACAAAGGGAATCACAGCCACAAGCTGCCCAGTGACACGAGCCGACCAGACGAGCTAAATTACTTCTATATTCGCTTTGAGGCAAGCAACACTGAAGCATGCATGAGAGCACCAGCTGTTCCGGACGACTGTGTGATCACGCTCTCCGTAGCCGATGTGAGTAAGACTTTTAAACAGGTCAACATTCACAAGGCCGCAGGGCCAGACAGATTACCAGGACATGCGCTGTACTCCGAGCATGCACTGACCAACTGGCAAGTGTCTTCACTGACATTTTCAACCTGTCTCTGACTGAGTCTGTAATACCAACATGTTTCAAGCAGACCACCATAGTCCCTGTGCTCAAGAACATTAAGGTAACCTGCCTAAATGACTACAGACCCCTAGCACTCACGTCTGTAGCCATGAAGTGCTTTGAAAGGCTGGTCACCAACAAACTATCATGGTCCAAACATGTTCATTTACGTCATTTAGCAGACGCTCTGATCCAGAGCGACTTACAGTAAGTGAGTGCATAATTTTTTTTTTTTCATTTTTTTTTTCATACTGGCCCCCGTGGGAAACGAACCCACAACCCTGGCGTTGCAAACGCCATGCTCTACCAACTGAGCTACATCCCTGCCGGCCATTCCCTCCCCTACTCTGGACGACGCTGGGCCAATTGTGCGCCTCCCCATGGGTCTCCCGGTCGCGGCCGGCTATGACAGAGCCTGGATTCGAACCAGGATCTCTAGTGGCACAGCTTGCACTGCCTTAGACCACTGCGCCACTCGGGAGGCATCATCTATCAGCTATCAGCTACACATCAAGACAGTCGGGAAGAGGACACGACAAAGCCTATTCCCCCTCAGAAGACTGAAAAGATTTGGCATGGGTTCTACAGCTGCACGATCGAGAGCATCCTGACTGGTTGCATCACTGCCTGGTATGGCAACTGCTCGGCCTCCGACCGCAAGGCGCTAAAGAGGGTAGTGCATACGGCCCAGTACATCACTGGGGCCAAGCTTCCTGCCATCCAGGACCTCTATACCAGGCGGTGTCAGAGGAAGGCCCTAGAAATTGTCAAAGACTCCAGCCACCCAAGTCATAGACTGTTCTCTCTGCTACCGCACGGCAAGCGGTACCGGAGCGCAAAGTCTAGGTCCAAAATGCTTCTTAACAGCTTCTACTCCCAAGCCATAAGACTCCTGAACAGCTAATCAAATGGCTACCTGGACTATTTGCATCCCCCCCCCCCCCTCGCTGCTGTTAATTTACTGCTGCTCTTTAATTATTTCTTCGTTTTTTTTTTTTTTTTCATCTATTTTTTACTTAACAGTTATTTTTCTTAAAACTGCATTGTTGGTTAAGGGCTTGTAAGCATTTCACTGTAAGGTCTACACCTGTTGTATTCGGCGCATGTGGCAAATACAATTTGATTTGATTTGATATAACAAAACACTTAATCATTCAGCACTATGCAAAGGCATGCAATTTTCATCTACGCCTGTCATTGACATCTTTCCATTTCCATTCCAGTCACAGAACCGAGATCAGCTCCTGCCAAGGCTATTGGAATGTGATGTGGTGGTTTACAATATCTCCGAAAATGCAACAGCAGAGCTGATAGATGAGGCAACTTGGGCCATTTCAGGTGGGCTATGGACCAGTGTTGGATGAAACCGTCATGATACATTCACTCTCAGATAGGGCTGTCAGAGTTAATCAGTTAACTTTTTGCAATTTTAGTGCACTAATTCTTTTTTATTGTGATTAAGCACATTGTCTGAAGGCGTTGAAAATACACTGGAAAAATCCAAAATACATAATCTATACAGCTAAAAACAACAATGCAATGTCAAAACAAGTTGACATTGAGGTTAAAAGTGAGCTTTATCAATTTGCCGGATTTTACAAACCATTACTTTGGACAAGATAAAGATGTCAATATTCTTGTAATGTATTTTTGTATTTTTTAAAAATCTTAAATTACAGCTCAATTTGAGCAAATTCAGAATGTGATTAATTGTGATTAATCACAGCAATTCCTGCGATTAACTAGATGTTATTTTTGACGTTTGACAGCCCTACTCAGACTGTCATATTGTCTCACTGGACCTTTTTGAGTTACTTTGCATATACTGCATGGCCTCTAGCCTACTGCACCTACAGTAAGATGATGCCTCCTCTTCCTTTATGCTACAGCTCTTCACTCAGATATTGAGAGTTTTGCGTCTCAGAAGGTATTCATTTTGATATCGTCAGTCATGACCTGGGCAATGAGCAAGCCAGCCGATCCTGTAAGTTTCTATTCCAATTCTTATGTAGCCTAATCACTATATAATGAATGTGTCAATTCACTTTTCTGAATATTCCTCATATCTTTTCTGTCCTTAGAATGACCCAGAGATTCCTCTGACAGAGGACGACTACAGGAGGAAAAGACATCATCCTAACTTCAAGGAGCACGCCAACGCAGAGAAAACGGTGCTCAAGCTGGGCAAAACTGTAAGTGTACTGGGCAGGGCAAATGTCAGCAACAACAAAAACAACAACAAAAACAACGGCAAAAACAACAACTCTTTTTATTGGCCATCCAGAAAAAGTCCAAGCTGTCCAGTTATGTTGTGGCAGCAGGTGTTCAGTATGGAATGGGAGAAAACCTCCTCCACTACTTCTTCAAGGTACATCTGAACTAATTAACTGAGACATTATTATTCTATGAAGGCTTCGATGGATGTTTTCTATCTCACTCTTTCCTCTGGCTCCAATCCTCAAGGCGTCTTGGTTGGGGGAGATTGCAAGAGTTCCTGTTTTTGGGCCTGGCACAAATGTTATCCCTACCATTCATGTCAACGACCTTGCAGGGTTTTGTATTTTTCAATGTGTCCATTCCATTGTCTTGATGTTCTATTATTGCTTATTTAAGGGTATCTGCCAGAGTTTGGGTAAAAATAAATACTAATTCTGTAATATTGTCTACTTCTGTCTACAAGGGTTATTCAGAATGTAATCGACCACAAGCCAAAGATACATTATTTCATCGCTGTGGATGATTCCAATAACACGTTTGAGGATATTGTGAAGGTAAATAGGTTAAGCCAGACAGACATCTTGTTGATCATTTCAAGTTTATTGGTAAAGTTGTTGCATTTCTTTCTTTTTAAATAGATTTGTAGATCTACAAAATGGTTGGTGTTGTTTTCTGTATCCCCCCTGCTAGATAATAAGCTTTGTGCTCGGTCCAGGGAAGATCAAGAAAGTCCCCAAGGAGGAGGCCTACCTCACCAATGCTCTGACGGTCTGTCTGTTTTGATCCCCCATCTCAGGTTAAGGAAAGCTAATTCAGAAATGACCGTTGTCAGTTGGAGCATATCTTCACTAGCCTGGTCCCAGATCTGTCTGTGCAGTCTTGGTTGACCAATGGGAAATTGGCATAACAGCAGTAGGTCCGGGTCTGGTCAATGTTGGAGCATCAATTTCACCTTGTTTTCCAGAACGCTGATGTGGATCACCTGAGTGTCAACCTGCGGATAGAGCCAATCTTTCTGAAGGAAACCTTCAACCTTCACTGGGTGTCGGAGGCTGGCATCATTGATAACATCAACGGCGTGGTGGAGGAATACAAACTGTTGAGACTACTACTGGTGAGGGACCAGACCTACTACTGTATGTTTACCTCTTCTGTTCTTAGCTAGGGTCTGAATGGATTTTCCCAGCACCAATTTAGAATGTGAACGTGCGTATTGTCTCTTATTGGAAGGAAAGCTTCGTTACACGGCAATACAGAGAATGTGTACCATGTTTAGGTTTATAGATAGATTATAGATTATAGATAGTGTCATTATATTATTTTCTATGATATTATATACTCATATTCAAGCCATAAATGGTTAAAATATTTAACATGCTCTTTTGTTTTCCCATCAGCCCATCAGAATCTGTCTCTTGGGTCCTCCAGCGGTGGGGAAGAGCACTGTGGCAGAGACACTGTGTAAACATTACAAACTGCACCACATCAAGCTCCAAGAGGTCATTGATGAGAAGATGCAACATCTGGTCAGTAAAAGCAAAGGCATTACGCTTGTATAGCACTTCATATTTATTCTCTCTTGTAAAAAAGGAAATACCTCCCCCTTGTGGTAGTTCAAAAGAAATGCACCCCTGTTATTTTCTGATATTACAGGTCTCTCTGTACTATACACTTACACTCTACAGTATCAATAGGTGTGTGAACCATTTTGTAAAACAATATCTTACAATATATTAATTAAGGTATTCATTTGAGTTGCTCATTATATGTCAGGAGGAGGCTGTGAATGGGGCTGAGCAGGAGGGAGAGAGTGAAGAGGCGGTCAGTAACGCTCAGGACCAACTGGACTCTCTGAAGGACAGCATGGAGCAAAATGAAGGTGTGTTAATATTCCACAGTTGTTCCTGAAAGCTTGTTTGTAGATGTCATTTAGACTCTGCCCCTCATCTCTATCAGTTATTCCTGAAAGCTTGTTTGTAGATGTCATTTAGACTCCGCCCCTCATCTCTATCATTTGTTCGATTTCCTATTATGAAGATGTTTCTTTTGTTACATTGTTTTCAAAAATTTCTGAAACAGTGTTAGTGATTTCATAAATGTCATCATTATTCTTGCAGGTCGCCTGAGCGACAGGCTTGTTTACCGTATCATGCGTGATAAGCTGAACTCAACGCCTTGCAGGAACCATGGCTTCGTCCTCGACGGCTTCCCCAAGTCCTACGATCAGGCCAAGGAGATCTTCTATGGTTAACATAAATCATATTAACATTATTTACAATTGAAACATTGAAGATATTGCAAAATAACCTTTTCATTGGAACTATTGTTTCCAAACTCCACACTGACCGTTGTCATCCTGCTTGGTCTCTTAAACACGGATGTTTTCCAGATGAAGACATGGAACCGGATTATCCCAGGTCCAAAATGCCTGCCTACAACAAGAAGATCATTCCTGGTAAGTAATTGTTAATATATATGTTACACTGAATTGCACAGTATTGCAGGGCAATTATTGATCCCCCGTCTGTCTGTTTTGCAGAGTTCATTTTCTCCCTGGAGGCATCTGATGACTTCTTAAAGGAGCGGGTGCAGAACCTACCTGAGAGTGTGGCAGAGAAGATGCGCTACTCTAAAGACGAGTACCTTAGCCGGCTGAAGAAATATAGAAAAGCCAACGTGGAAGATGAAACGGTTCTGAACTACTTTGACGAGCTGGAGATTCACCCAGAGCACATTGGTAAGGCCGAAAAACTGGAGATACTGATTTACCAAAAGAGAATAATGCGATGGATAAGGTCATTTTGAAACCCTAATATTGAACTTAATTATCAGAACCGGTGTATAGTAATTGTAGTAAATAGTGATTGAATAGAACTTAACGCATTGAGAGGAAGTCTGTCAGTCTTTCATAGTCTGATGTCTGTCTGTCAGAGGTGAACAATGCCGTGGACCCTGAATATGGTGCTGTGATGGAGAAGATCACCAGGCTGGTGGGGCATCCCAGGAACTACGGACCCACCCCTGAGGAGAGAGAGGAGATGGAGAGGAAGTCCGCAGAGGAGACAGCACAGCGCCTGGTACTGGAGACAGCAGACTGGAAGAGGAGGGAGGCTGAGACCGCTGCCAAGATGGCCGCACGGCTAGAGGAGTGGGTAAGAGAAGGGCTGCATCAGAAGTAGTATGCCATAATGTGAATAGGGTGCCATTACAGGAAACATCTCTCTCACATTACTCATTGAGATTTGATTCCATTTTGGAATCCTTATAGGCTCATCTCCATATTGCTTACCCCTATCCAGTCCTCTCAGATCTATAAACTCTTAAAACCACTCTTTGTATACCATGGAAGAGTGGGCCACCAGCAACAACGTAAACCATGGAGCTGTAGTTTTTGTTTAGCGGAGTTGTACGTACGTTGTGTTGTGTGTGTGTGTGTGTGTGTGTGTGTGTGTGTGTGTGTGTGTGTGTGTGTGTGTCTCTAGAACCGTCACGTGACTGAGGTGAAGAGGCAGGAGCATGAGCTGCTGGTGGCTCGCTCCGCCCCCTTGAGGAACTACCTGATGAGTTACGTAATGCCCTCTCTCACCGAGGGCATGATGGAGTGCTGCAAGGCCAAGCCAGACGACCCGGTAGACTTCCTGGTAATGTTATTATTCCATTTGTTTAGATATAATTTTTTTAAATAAACTTTATTAATCCCACAAAGACAAATCCGACTTGTCACCAGCAAGGGACATACAGAAACAATATACTGTACACGCATACATCAGAGACCAGTAGACAGAGCACTGATGAGTGAAATAACATAGACCCATGTCTTCCATAGAAGCAAATGGATTCAATAGGGTAGTAGCCTACTTCTACTCTTCAATTATATAGGTTGGCACTTCAAGAATAAATGAATGTGGATTGTTGTCAGGTACCGAAGTAGCTAGGCCTACAGTAAAGAAGCGTTTTCAACCGAATTGTCCTTTTTTGTTTCTTCTAAATACTACATTTTGTGTTTATCTATTTCAGGCTGAATATCTCCTCCGGAACAATTCACAAGATTAGTTTGATGTGGTTAACACCTTCCAAACGTCTGAGACCTTGTTCGACTGGTATTATAAATGTTCTGCGTTGATCAAGTCTGCCTTGTTTATTTTCCCCGCAATAAATAATCAAATCTATTCCTCTATTTGGAGGAATTATTGTAAAGATAATTTTATGAATATAATGATTTTCAACAAAATAAATGCTACATTTATATTCTGAAGAAAATGTGTGTGCTTGCCTCAGCTACACCCACCCTAGCATGTGATGTCATCCAATTACAAACCCACAGCCAATTGGCACAGCGGCTGAATTTCAAAAACAAGCGTGAAAACAGAGCTCGTGATTTGCTGAACAAGAAGCTGTGGTGTCCGAGACAACGATGCTGATTATGCTGTGATGATAGGAAATCCGCTGACGCTGTACTTTGATTATAAAGGTTTATTTGTATCAAAAGAGTTCAGCGTCAATTTACAGACATCTGCAGATATCTGGAGAATAACCGGACCCAAATCTTTGATATGTTATTCCTCCCCGTCCTTTGTTCAAAACATGGTATTTATCCTATGTAACATAAGATGGGTGGTTTTTTGACAGACCAATCCCTGGCCTCCACATATCTCCAAATGTCCTCTATTCCAAGAAGCCTATGTAGTAATGCTTTCCAGATGTTTCAGCAAAGCAGAGTAAAGTTCATCTATTACACCATTTGCAAATGTCAGCAAAATCATAGACCTTCAGACACTACAAAGCTCAACCGATTAAAACTCACAAATAAACATCCTAAATGTAAGGCCAGACACCACAGGCTGAAGTTTTTGCATCTATCTATCAATTTAGAGATTTGTTGGTATTTTGGTCTTTTAATATTAGTATTTTCACAAACTAAACATAAACATTTCAAAAACCTGATGAAAAAATATATTTTCTTTAACTGATCATACTACCTTAATTTTTATTAATTTTAACCACTTTTAAATGGAATTATATCAATAATTTCAAAGCTCACTACTATAATTTCAAAGCCCTCTGTAGCTCAGTTGGTAGAGCATGGCATTTGCAACGCCAGGGTGGTGGGTTCGATCCCCACGGGGGGCCAGTATGAGAAAAGTATGAAAATGTATACACTCGCTAACTGTAAGTCGCTCTGGATAAGAGCGTCTGCTAAATGACAAAAATGTAAAAATGTAATTGATTTCCCCATAATTTAAAATCCCATTTCATAGAGAATGTTACAAACTGGACTATATTTAGTAATTGACTTTGAAGAGATGGTGATTGGGTCTAAGTAGGTGTTTAGTAGTCTTAAGTTCAGTGTACTTGTCCGACTCTTCCCACATGCCACCACATTTTTCTCAACATCAGAAGCATCAGCATTCACCTAATTGTGTGTGGTTATGCTTAGATATATTCTCCAGACTTGTTGATATGTTATAAATGTTTTATTCTAGATATCATTTTCTTTGGAAAAATGTGCCAAAAATGTGTAATTAGTATTTTAATCTGCTTTGGAAAAGTCAGGTCCTGGAGTGTGTTAACAAAATGAAAACATCCAGTGTCCAGAAAAATTGATGTGCTTGATATGCAAATATGCACATATAATGAGACATCACCTAATTTGCATATTTGCATAAAATATTTCTGGGGGGGAAATATTTTTAAAAGTATTACAGTTGTGTCTACATTCAACTGGTAAAAGTTGATTGTGATATGATTAAGATAAAACAAATCCCTATTAGGGTGTGGTGAACACTGAACAGCGCTTAACTTTCTCTGTTCATGTCCTCCCCATTGAGTAGTAGACTGTATGTATCAAGGTGACATCTAGATGGTTATCAATATTAGTTATTTCTTGTGTAGGCTGCTATCCTACTTGAAATAAAATCATGTGAGAGAAAAAAATGGCTATGTAGCTACCGCCTGCGACACGACCATGATACCCAGTAGGAAGCACTTCAAGTTGGCACTCGGCAGACACAACACTGGAGCACTGGTGGCCTGCTATTGACCTACTATCGACTTACTATTGACTTACTATCGACTCGTAGTGCAGCCCAACCAGCCACGCAAAACAGTCTTGAGTGGCAACAAATCTGCACAATTATCTGATTCACTTTACAAACACCCACTCCTTTCGACACACCCACTCCTTTCGACACACCCACTCCTTTCGACACACCCACTCTTTTCGACACACCCACTCCTTTCGACACACCCACTCCTTTCGACACACCCACTCCTTTCGACACACCCACTCTTTTCGACACACCCACTCCTTTCAACACACCCACTCGCCCATACTCCGGGCGCCATATTGGGCTGCAGCTACACATACTTGCCTTTGGGTGGTGGACTATTCTTGATACACATGGGAAACTGTTGAGTGTGAAAAACCCAGGAGCGTTGCAGTTCTTGACACACTCAAACCGGTGCGCCTGGCACCAACTACCATACCCCGTTCAAAGGCATTTAAATATTTTGTCTTGCCCATTCATCCTCTGAATGGCACACACACAATCTATGTCTCAATTGTCTCAAGACTTAAAATCCTTCTTTAACCTGTTTCCTTCCCTTCATCTATACTGATTGAAATGGATTTAACAGGTGACATCAATAAGGGTTCGTAGCTTTCACCTGGTCAGTCTATGTCATGGAAATGTCAGTCTATGTAATGGAAATGTCAGTCTATGTCGTGGAAATGTCAGTCTATGTCATGGAAATGTCAGTCTATGTCATGGAAATGTCAGTCTATGTCATGGAAATGTCAGTCTATGTCATGGAAATGTCAGTCTATGTCATGGAAATGTCAGTCTGTCGTGGAAATGTCAGTCTACGTCGTGGAAATGTCAGTCTATGTCGTGGAAATGTCAGTCTATGTCGTGGAAATGTCAGTCTATGTCGTGGAAATGTCAGTCTATGTCGTGGAAATGTCAGTCTATGTCGTCCTAATGTTTTGTACACAGTGTATATTTATTTGGCCTTGTGTTTTAGGTTATTGTCCTGTTGAAAGATTAATTTGTCTCCCAGTGTCTGTTGGAATGCAGACTGAACCAGGTTTTCCTCTGGGATTTTGCCTGTGGTTAGCTCTAATCCAATTACTTTTATCCCCCAAAACCTCCCTAGTCCTTGCCGATGACAAGCATACACATAACATGATGCAGCCACCACCATGCTTGACAATATGAAGAGTGGTACTCAGTGATGTGTTGTGTTGGATTTTCCCCAAAGATAACACTTTTTAATCAGGACATAAAGTTCCTTTCTTTGCCACATTTTATGCAGTTTTATTTTAGTGCCTCATTATACACAGGATGCATGTTTTGGAATATTTTTATTCTGTACAGGCTACCTTCTTTTCACTCTGTCATTTAGGTTAGTATTGTGGATTAACTACAAAGTTGTTCATCCATTCTCAGTTTTCTCCTATCACAGCCATTAAACTCTGTAACTATTTTAAAGTCACCATTGGCCTCATGGTGAAATCCCTGAGCGGTTTCCTTCTTCTCCAGCAACTCTTAGGAAGGACGCCTGTATCTTTGTAGTGACCACATGTATTGATACACCATCCAAAGTGTAATTAATAACTTCACCATGCTCAAAGGATATTCAATGTCTGCTTTTGGGCTCAACTGAGGGACCTTACAGATAATTGTATGAGCGGTACAGAGATTAAGTATTCATTCAAAAATCATGTTAAACACTAGTCCATGCAACTTATTATGTGACTTGTTAAGCACATTTTTACTCCTGAACTTATTTATGCTTACCATAAGAAAGGGGTTGAATAATTATTGACCCAAGACATTTCAGCTTTTCATTTTTTTATTAATTTGTTAACAAAAATAAAAAATAAAAATAATTCCACGATGACATTATGGGGTATTGACTAAAAAATCTCAATTTAATCCATTTTAAATTCAGGCTGTAACACAACAAAATGAGGAAAAAGTCAAGGGGTTTGAAAACTTTCTGAAGGCACCGTAGTAGGTCTATGAATGTATGTTATAAATGTGGATCACATGTAGGCCTATGTAATTAGATCGTAAGGGTGTAAGGATAAATATGTATTTAAACTCCTAAATAGTAATCCACCCAAAACAGTAAACATGTATTGATAATAACCAATGATAGGTGGCGACATCAACCATTTAGGAGCAACTGCAGAAATGTCCAATCGACTGCAGTTGAAAGTTCATGACCTTTGATCACATGGTTATTGTAAAGGTCATGCAGTCCACATGTAGTTGCAAGTCAGACAATTTTTATACCCATATTCAGCGGTGAAAGTATAATTAATTTCTTCCCGGTATGGGACCTCCTATATAAAGTGGGGAGAACAAGTATTTGATACACTGCCGATTTTGCAGGTTTTCCTACTTACAAAGCATGTAGAGGTCTGTACTTTTTATCATAGGTACACTTCAACTGTGAAAGACAGAAAATCACATTGTATGATTTTTAAGTAATTAATTTGCATTTTATTGCATGACATAAGTATTTGATACATCAGAAAAGCAGAACTTAATATTTGGTACAGAAACCTTTGTTTGCAATTACAGAGATCATACGTTTCCTGTAGGTCTTGACCAGGTTTGCACACACTGCAGCAGGGATTTTGGCCCACTCCTCCATACAGACCTTCTCCAGATCCTTCAGGTTTCGGGGCTGTCGCTGGGCAATACGGACTTTCAGCTCCCTCCAAAGATGTTCTATTGGGTTCAGGTCTGGAGACTGGCTAGGCCACTCCAGGACCTTGAGATGCTTCTTACGGAGCCACTCCTTAGTTGCCCCGGCTGTGTGTTTCGGGTCGTTGTCATGCTGGAAGACTCAGCCACGACCCATCTTCAATGCTCTTACTGAGGGAAGGAGGTTGTTGGCCAAGATCTTGCGATACATGGCCCCATCCATCCTCCCCTCAATACGGTGCAGTCGTCCTGTCCCCTTTGCAGAAAAGCATCCCCAAAGAATGATGTTTCTACCTCCATGCTTCACGGTTGGGATGGTGTTCTTGGGGTTGTACTCATCCTTCTTCTTCCTCCAAACACGGCGAGTGGAGTTTAGACCAGAAAGCTCTATTTTTGTCTCATCAGACCACATGACCTTCTCCCATTCCTCCTCTGGATCATCCATATGGTCATTGGCAAACTTCAGAAGGGCCTGGACATGCGCTTGCTTGAGCAGGGGGACCTTGTGTGCGCTGCAGGATTTTAATCCATGACGGCGTAGTGTGTTACTAATGGTTTTAGTCTCCCGAGTGGCGCAGTGGTCTAAGGCACTGCATCGCAGTGCTAGCTGTGCCACTAGAGATCCTGGTTCGAATCCAGGCTCTGTCGTAACCGGCCGCGACCGGGAGACCCATGGGGCGGCGCGCAATTGGCCCAGCGTTGGGGAGGGAATGGCCGGCAGGGATGTAGCTCAGTTGATAGAGCATGGTGTTTGCAACGCCAGGGTTGTGGGTTCGTTTCCCACAGGGGGTATGAAAAAATACAAATACAAAAAAACAAAAATTAAAAAAAAATTAAAAATTTTTTTTTTTTTAAATGTATGCACTAACTGTTAGTCGCTCTGGATAAGAGCGTCTGCTAAATGACTAAAAATGTAAATGTAAAATGTTTTCTTTGAGACTGTGGTCCCAGCTCTCTTCAGGTCATTGACCAGGTCCTGCCGTGTAGTTCTGGGCTGATCCCTCACCTTCCTCATGATCATTGATGCCCCACGAGGTGAGATCATGCATGGAGCCCCAGACCGAGGGTGATTGACCGTCATCTTGAACTTCTTCCATTTTCTAATAATTGCGCCAACAGTTGTTGCCTTCTCACCAAGCTGCTTGCCTATTGTCCTGTAGCCCATCCCAGCTTTGTGCAGGTCTACAATCTTATCCCTAATGTCCTTACACAGCTCTCTGGTCTTGGCCATTGTGGAGAGGTTGGAGTCTGTTTGATTGAGTGTGTGGACAGGTGTCTTTTATACAGGTAACGAGTTCAAACAGGTGCAGTTAATACAGGTAATGAGTGGAGAACAGGAGGGCTTCTTAAAGAAAAACTAACAGGTCTGTGAGAGGCGGAATTCTTACTGGTTGGTAGGTGATCAAATACTTATGTCATGCAATAAAATGCAAATTAATTACTTAAAAATCATACAATGTGATTTTCTGTTTTTTTTTTAGATTCCGTCTCACAGTTGAAGTGTACCTATGATAGAAATTACAGATCTCTACATGCTTTGTAAGTAGGAAAACCTGCAAAATCGGCAGTGTATCATGTATACTTGTTCTCCCCACTGTATGTGCTTCCTATATAATCGTGAATAATGATGAGTGAGAAAGCAGTGGTGGAAAATGTACCCAATTGCCATACTTGAGTAAAAGTAAAGATACCTTAATAGAAAATGACCCAAGCAAAAGTGAAAGTCACCCAATAAAATACTACTTGAGTAAAAGTCTAAGTATTTGGTTTTAAATGTACTTAAGTATCAAAAGTACATGTAATTTCTAAAATATACTTGCATTAAAATTTTTGTCATTTAGCAGACGCTCTTATCCAGAGCGACTTACAAATTGGTGCATTCACCTTATGATAGCCAGTGGGACAACCACTTTACAATATATCTTTTTTTTGTTCTTTTTTTGAGGGGGGTAGGGGGAGGGTAGAAGGATTACTTTTATCCTATCCCAGGTATTCCTTAAAGAGGTGGGGTTTCAAGTGTCTCCGGAAGGTGGTGAGTGACTCCGCTGTCCTGGCGTCGTGAGGGAGCTTGTTCCACCATTGGGGTGCCAGAGCAGCGAACAGTTTTGACTGGGCTGAGCGGGAACTGTGCTTCCGCAGAGGTAGGGGGGCCAGCAGGCCAGAGGTGGATGAACACAATGCCCTCGTTTGGGTGTAGGGAGTGATCAGAGCCTGAAGGTACGGAGGTGCCGTTCCCCTCACAGCTCCGTAGGCAAGCACCATGGTCTTGTAGCAGATGCGGGCTTCAACTGGAAGCCAGTGGAGTGTGCGGAGGAGCGGGGTGACGTGAGAGAACTTGGGAAGGTTGAACACCAGACGGGCTGCACCATTCTGGATGAGTTGTAGGGGTTTAATGGCACAGGCAGGGAGCCCAGCCAACAGCGAGTTGCAGTAATCCAGACGGGAGATGACAAGTGCCTGGATTAGGACCTGTGCCGCTTCCTGTGTAAGGTAGGGTCGTATTCTGCGAATGTTGTAGAGCATGAACCTACAGGATCGGGTCACCGCTTTGATGTTAGCGGAGAACGACAGGGTGTTGTCCAGGGTCACGCCAAGGTTCTTTGCACTCTGGGAGGAGGACACAACGGAGTTGTCAAACGTGATGGCGAGATCATGGAGCGGGCAGTCCTTCTCCGGGAGGAAGAGCAGCTCCGTCTTGCCGAGGTTCAGCTTGAGGTGGTGATCCGTCATCCACACTGATATGTCTGCCAGACATGCAGAGATGCGATTCGCCACCTGGTTATCAGAAGGGGGAAAGGAGAAGATTAATTGTGTGTCGTCTGCGTAGCAATGATAGGAGAGACCATGTGAGAATATGACAGAGCCAAGTGACTTGGTGTATAGAGAGAATAGGAGAGAGCCTAGAACTGAGCCCTGGGGGACACCAGTGGTGAGAGCACGTGGTGCGGAGACAGATTCTCGCCACGCCACCTGGTAGGAGCGACCTGTCAGGTAGGACGCAATCCAAGAGTGAGCCGCGCCGGAGATGCCCAACTTGGAGAGGGTGGAGAGGAGGATCTGATGGTTCACAGTATCAAAGGCAGCAGATAGGTCTAGAAGGATGAGAGCAGAGGAGAGAGAGTTAGCTTTAGCAGTGCGGAGAGCCTCCGTGACACAGAGAAGAGCAGTCTCAGTTGAATGACCAGTCTTGAAACCTGACTGGTTTGGATCAAGAAGGTCATTCTGAGAGAGATAGCAAGAGTTGGCTAAAGACGGCACGCTCAAGAGTTTTGGAGAGAAAAGAAAGAAGGGATACTGGTCTGTAGTTGTTGACATCGGAGGGATCAAGTGTAGGTTTTTTGAGAAGGGGTGCAACTCTCACTCTCTTGAAGACGGAAGGGACATAGCCAGTGGTCAAGGATGAGTTGATGAGCGAGGTGAGGTAAGGGAGAAGGTCTCCGGAAATGGTCTGGAGAAGAGAGGAGGGGATAGGGTCAAGCGGGCAGGTTGTTGGGCGGCCGGCCGTCACAAGTCGCAAGATTTCATCTGGAGAGAGAGGGGAGAAAGAAGTCAAAGCATAGGGTAGGGCAGTGTGAGCAGGACCAGCGGTGTCATTTGACTTAATAAATGAGGATCGAATGTCGTCAACCTTCTTTTCAAAATGGTTGACGAAGTCATCCACAGAGAGGGAGGAGGGAGGGGGCGGAGGAGGAGGATTCAGCAGGGAGGAGAAGGTGGCAAAGAGCTTCCTAGGGTTAGAGGCAGAGGCTTTAAATTTAGAGTGGTAGAAATTGGCTTTAGCAGCAGAAACAGGAAGAAAATGTAGAGAGGAGGGAGTGAAAAGATGACAGGTCGGCAGGGAGTCTAGTTTTCCTCCATTTCCGCTCGGCTGCCCGGAGCCCTGTTCTGTGAGCTCGCAATGAGTCGTCAAGCCACGGAGCAGGAGTGGAGGACCGAGCCGGCCGGGAGGATAGGGGACATAGAGAGTCAAAAGATGCAGAAAGGGAGGAGAGGAGGGTTGAGGAGGCAGAATCAGGAGATTGGAGGGAGAAGGATTGAGCAGCATTGAGCAGAGGGAATAGATGATAGGATGGATGATACTTGTAGTAAAAGTAAAAGTATAAATCATTTCAAATTCCTTAAATTAAGCAAACCAGAAGGCATTGTTTTCTTCTTATTATTTATTTATGGATAGCCAGGGGCACACTACAACACTCAGACATAATTTACAAACGAAGCATGTGTGTTTAGGGAGTCCACCAGATCAGAGGCAGTAGGGATGACCAGGGATGTTCTCTTGATAAGTGTGAATTTGACAATTGTTCTGTCCTGCTAAGCATTCAAAATGTAACTAATAGTTTTGGGTGTCAGCGAAAATGTATGTAGCAAAAAGTACATTATTTTCTTTAGGAATGTAGTGGAGTAAAAGTAAAAGTAATCAAAAAAATATAAAGAGACCCCCCCAAAAATGAATTAAGTAGTACTTAAGTATTTTTTTCTTAAGTACTACAGATGCACAAATATCATACCCCCAAGACATGCTAACCTCATTTTTGGGGGGTATGATATTTGTGCCTCTGTAACTTTCTCACTCATCATTATTCATGATTCATTCAGGATTATCCGTAATCATGGTAGCATCCACATTACTATAGAAGTGTTTAGAAACATATTCTATACTTATTTACGATAGAAGTGACTCCAAAATGACACAATACGTTATTTAATACATTAAATAATCTGAAACACAACCAAAACAAACAGCAAATGTATCCAACACATTTGTAGAGTCACAAGCTTGACGTAGTCATTGAGTGTTATGAATATGGGACCAAATACTTCACTTTTACTACTTTAATACACATATACTGTAAGTGAATTTGTCCCAATACTTTTGGCCCCCTAAAATGGGGGGTCTATGCACAAAAAGTGCTGTAATTTGTAAACGGTTCAACTGATATGGATGAAAATACCCTCAAATTAAATCTGACAGTCTGCACTTTAATCTCATAGTCATCGTATAATTTAAAATCCAAAGTGCTGGAGTAGTAGTACATGGCCAATACAAAACAGAAATTGTCACTGTCCCAATACTTTTGGAGCTCACAGACTCCAAACAGTGGTGAATGGAAAGAGACATCTGTTACACAAAACATTTGCCGATTGTCATTAGGCAAGAATTTATGCGTCCACTTCTGTCCGCGCGCATCACGGGTTTCGGCCACTCATCTTTGCCTTCGCAAAATGTCAGTGTTCTCTTCGAACCACATCGCTGGGATGCCGTTCCCGACCGTAACACCTTACTTTCACCCCTGCACATATGCAACACACTTTGAAAGGCAATGACCAACGTTGGTCAACTTCTTGACAAAAGTGATCAGCTCGAAAGCACCCACACACTCCTCAACCAGTTTCACGGAGGTCACGGAGGAGCGAGAATGGAGGAGAGAGAGGATGGTTGCTCGATCCCAAATCGACCCCTATGCATTTGTAGAAATCTGAGATGATTTGATTGGTCTATGTAATATGGGGAAACTTCCACCCAGCCTATCAGAGGGCAAGTAGGAGCTATTACCAGATTGATTGCACCTGTCAAATCCTCTCAGATCTCCACAAGTGCGTAGGGCGTAGGGCGTAGTGCGTAGTGCGTAGGGCGTAGGGTCTAGGGCGAGGGTCAGGCGGGGCGGGGGGCGTGGGCGTAGGGGTCTAGGGCGTAGGGCGAGGGGTCTAGGCGAGTGCGGGGCGAGGGTCTAGGCGAGTGCGGGGGCGAGGGTCTAGGGCGTAGTGCGTAGGGCGTAGTGCGTAGGGCGTAGGGCGTAGGGTCTAGGGCGTAGGGCGTAGGGCGTAGGGCGTAGGGCGTAGGGCGTAGGGTGTAGGGCGTAGGGTGTAGGGCGTAGGGCGTAGGGTCTAGGGCGTAGGGCGTAGGGTCTAGGGCGTAGTGCGTAGGGCGTAGGGTCTAGGGCGTAGTGCGTAGGGCGTAGGGTCTAGGGCGTAGTGCGTAGGGCGTAGTGCGTAGGGCGTAGGGCGTAGGGTCTAGGGCGTAGGGCGTAGGGCGTAGGGCCTAGTGCGTAGGGCGTAGAGTCTAGGGCGTAGGGCGTAGGGTCTAGGGCGTAGGGCGTAGGGCGTAGGGTCTAGTGCAGGCATTATCAACTATGCTGAACAAAAAATATAAATGCAACATGCAACCATTTCAAAGATTTTACTGAGTTACATTTCTTTTAAGGAAATCAGTCAATTCAAATAAATTCACTAGGCCCTAATATATGGATTTCACGACTGGGAATTCAGATATGCATTTGTTGGTCACAGATACACTACGTGACCAAAAGTGCAGTGGAGTATTTTTGTTTTCCTCTAGGTGAAGTATGCATTATTTAGTTGTGAGTTCTTCTCCTTGTTCAACTTGTATTAATGCATTTGAATGACATCAGTTGAGTGTGTGTTCTGAGTTGAAGTGAATATGTCGGAAAGGCTTGTGAAAGCAACTGTACCCCCGCCTCAGAGTGCTGATGGTTACCACTTAGACTTGTCTTCACCACTATCTCTTCTACCTCTTTTTTCAAGACTGTTTTTCATCTATAAGTAAACTAAAATTATAACAAGCCAATACAATATTTTGAAGAGTTTCTTATGACCACACTGCAGTCTCCATCCAATACCTACCTGGCTGGCATTTAGTTTGTACTGATGATACATCAGTTGTATGCATACTATAGATAGTTAATCAATAACTACGGATATTCTGTATAGCTTCTGTAGATATTCAGGTAGTTAAAATTCCATCAGATACATCTACTTTGTCAAGGTTAGGTTATCTAAGGTATAACAACTCACTAGCTTATCTAAGGGACACTACATGACCAGAAGTATGTGGACACCTGCTCGTCGAACATCTTATTCCAAAATCATGGGCATTAATATGGAGTTGGTCCCCCCTTTGCTGCTATAACAGCATCCACTATTCTGGGAAGGCTTTCCACTAGATGTTGGAACATTGCTGTGGGGACTTGCTTCCATTCAGCCACGAGCATTAATGAGGTCGGGCACTGATGTTGGGCGATTAGGTCTGGCTCGCAGTCGGCGTTCCAATTCATCCAAAGGTGTTCGATGGGGTTGAGGTCAGCAGGCCAGTCAAGTTCTTCCACACCGATCTCGACAAAACCATTTCTGTATGGACCTCGCTTATTGCACGGGTCATTGTCATGCTGAAACAGGAAAGGGCCTTCCCCAAACTGTTGCCACAAAGTTGGAAGCACAGAATCGTCTAGAATGTCATTGCATGCTGTAGCATTAAGATTTCCCTTCATTGGAACTAAGGGGCCTAGCCCGAACCATGAAAAACAGCCCCAGACCATTATTCCACCTCCACCAAACTTTACAGTTGGCACTATGCATTTGGGCAGGTAGCGTTCTCTTGGCATCCGCCAAACCCAGATTCGTCCGTCGGACTGTCAGATGGTGAAACGTGATAGAGAACGCATTTCCACTGCTCCACAGTCCAATGGCGGCGAGCTTTACACCATTCCAAACGACGCTTGGCATTGCACATGGTGATCTTAGGCTTGTGTGCGGCTGCTCGGCTATGGAAACCCATTTCATGATGCTCCCGACGAACATTTCTTGTGCTGACGTTGTTTCCAGAGGTTATTTGGAACTCGGTAGTGAGTGTTGCAACCGAGGACAGACTATTTTTAAGCGCTACGTGCTTCAGCACTTGGCTGTCCCATTTTGTGAGCTTTTTATAGACTCCTAGACGTTTCCACTTCACAATAACAGCACTTACAGTTGACCGCTCTAGCAGGGCAGAAATTTGACGAACTGACTTGTTGGAAAGGTGGCTGTGTGCTCGATTTTATACACCTGACAACAACGGGTGTAGTGCGACACATCTCCTTTGCATAGAGTTGATCAGGATGTTGATTGTGGCCTGTGGAATGTTGTCCCACTCCTCTTAAATTGCTGTGTGAAGTTGCTGGGTCTACACCTTTTGTATTCGGTGCATATGACAAATCAAATTTGATATGATTTGCGGTTGTGAGGCCGGTTGGACATACTGCCAAATTCTCTACAATTAAATTGGAGGTTACTTATAGTAGAAAAATTAACATTCAGTTCTCTTGCAACAGCTCTGGTGGACATTCCTGCAGTCAGCATGCCAGTTGCACGCTCCCTCAAAACTTAAGACATCTGTGGCATTGTGTTGTATGATAAAATTGCACATTTTAGAGTCGCCTTTTATTGTCTCCACCAGAAGGTGCACCTGTGTAATAATCATGCTGTTTAATCAGTTTCTTGATTTGCCACATCTCTCAGGGGGATGGATTATCTTGGCAAAGATTAAATGGTCACTAACAGGGATGTAAACACATTTTTGCACCACTTTTTTGAGAAATAACCTTTTTGTGCATATGGAAAATGTATGGGATCTATTTCAGCTCATGAAACATGGGACCAACATTTTACATGTTGCATTTATATTTAAAAAAATATTTGTTCAGTGTAGATTCAGCCGCTGTCCAATTTTCTCTTGAGCGGATGGTCGGGGCCAGAACATAATTACAAATAATTTGTAAACTGCTAATTGACCGCAAGAAGTCCAAACAGATATAACATTTGACTAAAATATAATCCTTTCATACCTTGTGTCTCTCTCTATTATTCATAGGAATACTTGGGAACCGATTTCCAAAATGAAAATCACTTGGAGCTGATTTCCTTTTATGTCCAACAATAATAATAATAATTAATATATATACAGTGAGGGAAAAAAAGTATTTGATCCCCTGCTGATTTTGTACACTTGCCCACTGACAAAGACATGATCAGTCTATAATTTTAATGGTAGGTTTATTTGAACAGTGAGAGACAGAATAACAACAAAACAATCCAGAAAAACGCATGTCAAAAATTGTATAAATTGATTTGCATTTTAATGAGGGAAAAAAGTATTTGACCCCTCTGCAACACATGACTTAGTACTTGGTGGAAAAACCCTTGTTGGCAATCACAGAGGTCAGACGTTTCTTGTAGTTGGCCACCAGGTTTGCACACATCTCAGGAGGGATTTTGTCCCACTCCTCTTTGCAGATCTTCTCTAAGTCATTAAGGTTTCGAGCCTGACGTTTGGCAACTCGAACCTTCAGCTCCCTCCACAGATTTTCAATGGGATTAAGGTCTGGAGACTGGCTAGGCCTCTCCAGGACCTTAATGTGCTTCTTCTTGAGCCACTCCATTGTTGCCTTGGCCGTGTGTTTTGGGTCATTGTCATGCTGGAATACCCATCCACGACCCATTTTCAATGCCCTGGCTGAGGGAAGGAGGTTCTCACCCAAGATTTGACGGTACATGGCCCTGTCCATCGTCCCTTTGATGCGGTGAAGTTGTCCTGTCCCCTTAGCAGAAAAACACCCCCAAAGCATAATGCTTCCACCTCCATGTTTGACGGTGGGGATGGTGTTCTTGGGGTCATAGGCAGCATTCCTCCTCCTCCAAACATGGCGAGTTGAGTTGATGCCAAAGAGCTCAATTTTGGTCTCATCTGACCACAACACTTTCACCCAGTTCTCCTCTGAATCATTCAGATGTTCATTGGCAAACTTCAGACGGCCTGTATATGTGCTTTCTTGAGCAGGGGGACCTTGTGGGCGCTGCAGGATTTCAGTCCTTCACGGCGTAGTGTGTTACCAATTGTTTTCTTGGTGACTATGGTCCCAGCTGCCTTGAGATCATTGACAAGATCCTCCCGTGTAGTTCTGGGCTGATTCCTCACCGTTCTCATGATCATTGCAACTCCACGAGGTGAGATCTTGCATGGAGCCCCAGGCCGAGGGAGATTGACAGTTATTTTGTGTTTCTTCCATTTGCGAATAATCGCACCAACTGTTGTCACCTTCTCACCAAGCTGCTTGGCGATGGTCTTGTAGCCCATTCCAGCCTTGTGTAGGTCTACAGTCTTGTCCCTGACATCCTTGGAGAGCTCTTTGGTCTTGGCCATGGTGGAGAGTTTGGAATCTGATTGATTGATTGCTTCTGTGGACAGGTGTCTTTTATACAGGTAACAAACTGAGATTAGGAGCACTCCCTTTAAGAGTGTTCTCCTAATCTCAGCTCGTTACCTGTATAAAAGACACCTGGGAGCCAGAAATCTTTCTGATTGAGAGGGGGTCAAATACTTATTTCCCTCATTAAAATGCAAATCAATTTATAACATTTTTGACATGCGTTTTTCTGGATTTTTTTGTTGTTATTTTGTCTCCCACTGTTCAAATAAACCTACCATTAAAATTATAGACTGATCATTTCTTTGTCAGTGGGCAAACGTACAAAATCAGCAGGGGATCAAATACTTTTTTCCCTCACTGTATATATATGTGTGTATATATATATATATATATGTTTTTGTTGGGGGGGCTCAGAATACTTGAGGGACCAAATCAAACCAAATAGAACCCTGGGCTAGGGGTTGATTTGGGATTTGGCCAGATTTTTGCTGAAACGAGAAATTCCCCATGTCATTCTGCAGAGGTGGAACTGTAGAGATAGATAGAGGACTCATCTTTATACCTGTGCCATTATAGAGTGCCCATGCTAAAATAGACTTTTGGCCACTATGGCCAGAGAGGAAGAGGAAGAGAGAGAGGCCCAACTAGGCGGAAAATCTGTCTCCCTCCATCAGGTGGCGGTTTTTCTGCCTACCAAGCAAGGAGTTTTTGTATGGAGGTCAAAGAGAGCGTGTCGAATTCGGTCAACAAAAAAATGAATGGCTTATTTGCTACGTGAGGTTTATTTGATCGAATATACGTTTTGTAATGCTTAAGTTGTTACGAGTGTACTGATATAAGTAGGACACGTGACAGTCCGTCAACTTTGAAGAAAAAACCCACACTTTATATCAGAGTTGTCTCGAGATGGCTATGCATATTCATGACATGAGGCTAGTCGCGTAGCATATCTCTCGATTGAATACAGGCGGTTGAAGTCCACAATCCTAATCGAAAATGTAAAGGACTACAGTTCCCATGTGATAAAATAAAATTGTGCAATACGTCATGACGGTCACACAACACACCCACCCTCTCAAGGTTGCGGTTTTTGCGGTGACAGCACAGCTGCACACGCGCCATGTTCAGTGGACACAAAAGGTGCAAATTCCACTGCTCCGTTGCTGGGTAAAGAAATAACATCGCTGGCTAGCTAGCTAAGTTTGATGAAAAAGAAGAAACGAGTATGAGAAGGGAATTTTGGGGGGGCTGATTGGACTTGCTGGAGGTTGTTACAATGCCCTTGTAAGTATCTCCCTTCCGTGGACAATATGTACTGAGTGTGTGGTTAGTTTCGGAATGGGTATTGGGCCTACCGATGCGAGGTAGCCAGTCCATGTTTGCAAAAAAAATAAATAGCTAGCAGGTTGTGTAGCGGGAAATGGTATTGAAATATTGTTTTGAGTATTGGCTAGCTAACGTTACGTAGGTCTGATATTCTAGTCTAGTAATGTAAAGGTTATTGAAAAGGTGCAAACTGTATCAAGCCACTTAGCTGCATTTTGTAGCTAGTAATGTTAGCATAACAACGCACGCTAGCTAGTTATTTTAGCTAGCACGCCGCAATTCGGCACAGCGGTAAATTGCTATTTTGTGACCACGTAACGTTACCTAGCTAGTTACCAAATCACAATTGACTGCTAACTACGTGTTTACTAGTGTCCAGGTTGTTGAAGTGTAACGTTCAATGAATATCCTCAGAAGTAGTTAACGAACCATCAGTGCACGTGACGGAACATTTGCAATATTGCATGTTGTCTGTTGTAAGACGTAACTTCAGTTTGTAATCATTCTCTGAAACTAATCATGATCATATTCATCTGGTAGATTACTTAAGTAAGTTACATTGTTGTTGTTTTTTAGCTATATCTGACACGAACCTATAGCCGATGCCATCATAATTGGGGAGGACAAATCAAGTTTTGGGAGTCGTAGTTCCTACCTTTTTGTGCATTGTAACGGGACAGAATAAGGCATACAGAAAATGTTTGTCTTTCACAATTGCAATGTCATGTCAACATGAAACTGTACAATAGGTCACCAAGTTGATGTTGAGTTCCTTATTGGTGCTTTACACCCAAACACAGTCAAAACACATTTAACTATAAAGTACGAGGAATGAGAAGAATACACTTGTTTTTACCCAGAGACCAACATTTAGATGTACACCTACCTACTGTATGTCCGTTTGCCTCTACCACCACCACATTCAAACAAACCACAGAAAGCAATGTAGCTATGTAAATCGGTATATAGAAATAAGCTAAAAGCACACAGTAGGAGCAACAGTTGTAGCTAGCTATGTGCTTTCTGATGCCATGGAGCTCTTTCTGTACGGGTTATCATTAATATTTGTATTGATATTCAAATCCTTTATTTGTATTGCTGTTTATGTGTTTCTTTGCACAACACCAAGATAAATTCCTAGTAACGTTTGTTGCATGGCTATAAAGTCTTCTGATTCTGATCACAACCACATCTGTCCTGTTTTCAGTCCGACTACTAACCAGGTGTTGTTGGGTCGGGAGACGCCCAAGCACTATGGGATCACGTCTCCTATCAGCCTGGCCCAAGCCAAGGAGTCTGACCTGGCCCTCACACACAGCCTGACTGAGGCCCTGAAACCATACGGGGTGTTCGAAGAGGAGCTGGAACTACAGCGCAGGTAGGATGGTTGTCACTAGTAGGCTGAATGGTCATGTTAGAATGGACACAAGTTGCATCAAGGCCTATTAGGAGTGGTAGTAGACGTGGTGGTAGTAGGATGAGGTCTATTAGGAGTAGTGGTGGTAGTAGGATGAGGTCTATTAGGAGTAGTGGTGGTAGTAGGATGAGGTCTATTAGGAGTAGTGGTGGTAGTAGGATGAGGTCTATTAGGAGTAGTGGTGGTAGTAGGATGAGGTCTATTAGGAGTAGTGGTGGTAGTAGGATGAGGTCTATTAGGAGTAGTGGTGGTAGTAGGATGAGGTCTATTAGGAGTAGTGGTGGTAGTAGGATGAGGTCTATTAGGAGTAGTGGTGGTAGTAGGATGAGGTCTATTAGGAGTAGTGGTGGTAGTAGGATGAGGTCTATTAGGAGTAGTGGTGGTAGTAGGATGAGGTCTATTAGGAGTTGTAGAGTATGAAAAATATATGCACTCACTAACTGTAAGTCGCTCTGGATAGGAGCGTCTGCTAAATGACTCAAATGTAAATAGTAGTAGTGGTGGTGGTGGTGGTAGTAGGAAGAGAAGAATAACTTTATCCAATATCTTGCCAGTACATCAGTCAATTATTCTTAGGTTGGTGTTTCGGTCAATACTAGGTAAACTGTATTTGTGGTTATAAAGTGCCATACTTGTGTAGTTATTTATGATTTTTTAAATGTAAAAATACCAAAGACTTCCTCTAAATCATGCCTTGTTTTCCATAGAATACATGTGTTGGGAAAACTGAACACACTAGTGAAGGAATGGATCCGTGACGTCAGTGAGACAAAGGTATGCTTTTACTTCCTCCTTCTGACAGTTCGCTCTGATACAGCAGGGGTCTGGTGATCCGTGGGTGTGTCCCAACTGTCACTGTATTCCCTTTTTAGTGCACTACTTTTGACCAGGGCTCTGCACTATAAATGGAATAGGGTGCCATTTGGGACACAGATAATATTTGGATGATATTACAACAGCAAGGCAGTGTTGCCTACCCATGATGCAACAGGTTCTAATGATTGAATGTACTGTTTTTTTTCCTCCTAGAATCTGCCTGCCTCAGTGATTGAAACTGTTGGAGGGAAGATCTTCACATTTGGATCCTACAGGTTAGGAGTTCACACTAAAGGTAATTATGTCAGCTTTAGGAGGGATGCAGGGTCTTGAGTTGTGGTTAATACATTTGGATCCCACAGGTTAGGAGTTCACACTAAAGGTAATTATGTCAGCTTTAGGAGGGATGCAGGGTCTTGAGTTGTGGTTAATACATTTGGATCCACACTGAAGGAAGGCTGAACTATTGTGCAGTCAGCCTTTCCATTTTGACGTAGTCCTCTTAGGAGGACTTGTCCAATAGCAACACTTGTTTTCGGTTTCAAAACATTTTCTCCTGTTTGGTTTTTAAAGCACCTTTTGAGATTCTCTTCGTAATGTAAAGCACTATATAAAATAGTATTTATTATTATTAAACACAGCATGGTCACACCACACTGGTAACATTTTTGCACAAAATGCCGTACCACCGAAATGACCTTTAAAAAAAAAAATGAATTGATATCTCTTGTCCTGGTGTAGGTGCTGACATTGACGCCCTGTGTGTGGCTCCTCGTCATGTGGAGAGAACAGACTTCTTCTCCTCGTTCCTGGAAAAGCTGAAAGAGCAAGAGGAGGTCAAAGATTTGAGGGTGGGTATCTGGACAATCTCTATTACATTGCCTTGATTCCTCGCATTTTCTTTCCTTGCCTCCTTTTCAAAACCCATTGGATGAGAAGGTAAGAGGCCCCGCCCCTCTGACCTTCTCATCCAATGGGTTTTGAGAAGGATGCGAGGAATCAAGGCAGCGTAATAAAGATTCTTCCATGGTGTTGGTAGACTAGGAGGTGAAGATGTGTACCCAAAAGTTAACGAGGTGCAGACTGTTCATCAACTGTTCTCTTTTTTTCCAGGCTGTTGAGGAGGCATTTGTCCCGGTGATAAAGCTGTCTTTCGACAGCATTGAGGTGTGATGTTTGAAAGTATTTGTTTATGATTGTATTCTAGGCCTAAATGTGACCATTTTGATTATTGCAAGAAAACTGGGCGAAGTTGGTTCAGTTCATCCAATATGAAATGAGATTTGCTGCTTTTTTAAATGTCCATGAGTTTTGTATATTTCTAGATTGACATCCTGTTTGCCCGGTTAGCGTTGCAAACCATCCCAGAGAGTCTGGACCTCCGAGATGACGGGCTGCTGAAGAACCTTGACATCCGCTGCATCAGGAGTCTTAACGGTAACACTGAGCTCTTTGCATCCACTGAGCTGTGGTCCTGTGTGGTTCAGTTGGTAAAAGCGTGCCGCTGTCAACAACAGTGTCGTGGTTCGATTATCGCTGGGGTCACAAATGGTAAAATGTATACACTGTACTGTAAGTCTCTTTGGATAAAAATAATCTGCTGAACGGTATCTCACGTCACTGATGTTGCACTATAAACAGTGATATCTGATCTGTGTTAAAAATACAGGGTCTAACAATTGGTTGTTGGTTCACCTCTGACCCTACCTACACTTAGTTGAAAGCAACTGCTGTGTTGTAGAATTCAAGTAATCTCTCTGCATTGTCTGTGTCGTACCTGTCCGTCTCTATTGTGAGTGAGGAGTGGGGACCATAATGGCTTGACGTTATGTTTTCAGGTTGCAGAGTTACAGATGAGATCCTCCACCTTGTGCCCAACATTGAGAACTTCAGACTGACGCTGAGGACCATCAAGCTGTGGGCTAAACGTGAGTTGCCTAGCGTCAAGCGTAGTAGCACAATCATTTGCCTTGGTGGAAACATAACTGTGTGTTGAGTCGGCATCTCCTGTAAGCGTGTGTATGTGTCTACCGGTGTGTTTGAGTTGGTCCCTGTGTGTGTGTACTCTTATCAGTTTGTACGTCTTGCTGTGTAACACGGAGGGACCAACACTGTTGTGGCTAGGCAGGTGGGATTATCTCACTCTAATGACAGCCACAACACTAATGACATGTCAACATGCTGGACCCAAACTGACAGCCTTCAGGTCCTATTCCCTAAACAGTATTAGCCTCTAAAATAAAACAGTGAGTCACGGCATTTTTACACAGGACAGACCACGCCCCTCGTGGCCACGGTGAATTTGTTTGGCTTGCGTACGCTGCATGGCAACCAACTGTCCAATCATGTTTTGTCTTGTGGGAACAACATCCGCAGAGAGTCACTCACTGGCTTGTAGGCTAGGCCAGGTGCATAACTAAGCCCAATCCAAAAAACATCCCAAGCCCCCCCAACCCTTTTGGTGATCTTTAGGAACTAGATAGATGTAAATTATATGGTATAAGCATCGCCAAGCTTATTGGGAGGCAAGGCAGAAACATCAAGGAATTGCCTTTTGCATTGCAAAATCAGAAAAATGACACTGGTGCCTGATGGTCCTTGATGTAATGCACTTATTACATTTTACATTACATTTTAGTCATTTAGCAGATGCCCTTATCCAGAGGGACTTACAGGAGCAATTAGGGTTAAGTGCCTTGCTTAAGGGCACATCGACAGATTTTTCACCTAGTCGGCTCGGGGATTAGAACCAGCGACCTTTCGGTTACTGGCACAACGCTCTTACCCACTAAGCTACCTGCCGCCCCATTAGGTCAGCAACAACAACCAAACTAAATCTACACAATCTAAAGTGATATGTCCTCCCCAAGGTCATAACATCTACAGCAACTTCCTGGGTGGAGTCTCCTGGGCCATGCTGGTAGCCAGGACCTGCCAGCTCTACCCCAAAGCCATTTTTATATATATATATATATATATATATATATACTGTTATGTTATTGTTCTCCCATAGGTCATAACATCTACAGTAACATCCTGGGCTTCCTGGGTGGCGTCTCCTGGGCCATGCTGGTAGCCAGGACCTGCCAGCTCTACCCCAAAGCCATTTATTTATATTTATTTACAGTGGGGAAAAAAAGTATTTAGTCAGCCACCAATTGTGCAAGTTCTCCCACTTAAAAAGATGAGAGAGGCCTGTAATTTTCATCATAGGTACACGTCAACTATGACAGACAAATTGAGGAAAAAAAATCCAGAAAATCACATTGTAGGATTTTTAATGAATTTATTTGCAAATTATGGTGGAAAATAAGTATTTGGTCACCTACAAACAAGCAAGATTTCTGGCTCTCACAGACCTGTAACTTCTTCTTTAAGAGGCTCCTCTGTCCTCCACTCGTTACCTGTATTAATGGCACCTGTTTGAACTTGTTATGAGTATAAAAGACACCTGTCCACAACCTCAAACAGTCACACTCCAAACTCCACTATGGCCAAGACCAAAGAGCTGTCAAAGGACACCAGAAACAAAATTGTAGACCTGCACCAGGCTGGGAAGACTGAATCTGCAATAGGTAAGCAGCTTGGTTTGAAGAAATCAACTGTGGGAGCAATTATTAGGAAATGGAATACATACAAGACCACTGATAATCTCCCCTCGATCTGGGGCTCCACGCAAGATCTCACCCAGTGGGGTCAAAATGATCACAAGAACGGTGAGCAAAAATCCCAGAACCACACGGGGGACCTAGTGAATGACCTGCAGAGAGCTGGGACCAAAGTAACAAAGCCTACCATCAGTAACACACTACGCCGCCAGGGACTCAAATCCTGCAGTGCCAGACGTGTCCCCCTGCTTAAGCCAGTACATGTCCAGGCCCGTCTGAAGTTTGCTAGAGTGCATTTGTATGATCCAGAAGAAGATTGGGAGAATGTCATATGGTCAGATGAAACCAAAATATAACTTTTTTGGTAAAAACTCAACTCGTCGTGTTTGGAGGACAAAGAATGCTGAGTTGCATCCAAAGAACACCATACCTACTGTGAAGCATGGGGGTGGAAACATCATGCTTTGGGGCTGTTTTTTCTGCAAAGGGACCAGGACGACTGATCCGTGTAAAGGAAATAATGAATGGGGCCATGTATCGTGAGATTTTGAGTGATAACCTCCTTCCATCAGCAAGGGCATTGAAGATGAAACGTGGCTGGGTCTTTCAGCATGACAATGATCCCAAACACACCGCCCGGGCAACGAAGGAGTGGCTTCGTAAGAAGCATTTCAAGGTCCTGGAGTGGCCTAGCCAGTCTCCAGATCTCAACCCCATAGAAAATCTTTGGAGGGAGTTGAAAGTCCGTGTTGCCCAGCAACAGCCCCAAAACATCACTGCTCTAGAGGAGATCTGCATGGAGGAATGGGCCAAAATACCAGCAACAGTGTGTGAAAACCTTGTGAAGACTTACAGAAAACGTTTGACCTGTGTCATTGCCAACAAAGGGTATATAACAAAGTATTGAGAAACTTTTGTTATTGACCAAATACTTATTTTCCACCATAATTTGCAAATAAATTCATTAAAAATCCTACAATGCGATTTTCTGGATTTTTTTTCCTCATTTTGTCTGTCATAGTTGACGTGTACCTATGATGAAAATTACAGGCCTCTCTCATCTTTTTAAGTGGGAGAACTTGCACAATTGGTGGCTGACTAAATACTTTTTTTCCCCACTGTATATATATATACTGTTATGTTATTGTTCTCCCATAGGTCATAACATCTACAGTAACATCCTGGGCTTCCTGGGTGGCGTCTCCTGGGCCATGCTGGTAGCCAGGACCTGCCAGCTCTACCCCAACGCTGTGGCCTCCACCCTCGTACACAAGTTCTTCCTGGTCTTCTCTAAGTGGTGAGCAGTCGCTCTCTTTCGGACGTGCTCTGTTTCCATAGTTTCCATAGATCTCTCTCTCTACATTGTCATCTCATTTTCTCACTCCTTGGTGCTTGTGGCAGCTGTATTACTACTGTTTTTATTAGGAACATAGTGAAACAAGATGGCGTGTGTAAAGGGTTGACTGACTGACCTACTGGTATACTTGGTCTGTACCATCACACTAAATTAAACTTGTGTTTGTGTTATGCAGGGAATGGCCTAACCCTGTTCTCCTGAAGCAGCCAGAGGACTGCAACCTCAATTTGCCAGTCTGGGACCCCAGGGTAATGTTGATCCATAATAACAAGATTTGTTCATACTGATACTAGTCCTGTCCTGAGCAACACTGATACAGTGCATTCGGAAAGTATTCAGGCCCCTTGACTTTTTCCACATTTTGTTAAGTTATAGCCTTATCCTAAAATTGATTAAATAGTTTTTTCCCCCCTCAATCTACACACAATACCCCATAAAGACAAAGCAAACAGGTTTTTAGAAATGTGTGCAAATTTATTACAAATAAAAAAACAGATCACATTTACGTAAGTATTCAGACCCTTTACTCAGTACTTTGTTGAAGCACCTTTGGCAGCGATTACAGCCTCGAGTCTTCTTGGGTATGATGCTACAAGCTTGGCACACCTGTATTTAGGGAGTTTCTCCCATTCTTCTCTGTAGATCCTCTCAAGCTCTGTCAGGTTGAGTGGGGAGCGTCACTGCACAGTTATTTTCAGGTCTCTCCAGAGATGTTCGATCGGGTTCAAGTCCGGGCTCTGGCTGAGCCACTCAAGGACATTCCGAGATTTGTCCCGAAGCCACTCCGTTGTTTTGGCTGTGTGCTTAGGGTCGTTGTCCTGTTGGAAGGTAAACCTTCGCCCCAGTCTGAGGTCCTGAGTGCTCTGGAGCAGGATTTCATCAAGGATCTTTCTGTACTTTGCTCCGTTCATCTTTCCCTCGATCCTGACTAGTCTCCCAGTCCCTGCCGCTGAAAAACATCCCCACAGCATGATGCTGCCACCACCACCATGCTTCGCCGTAGGGATGGTGCCAGGTTTCCTCCAGATGTGACATTTGGCATTCAGGCCAAAGAGTTCAATCTTGGTTTAATCAGACCAGAGAATCTTGTTTCTCATGGTCTGAGAGTCCTTTAGGTACCTTTTGGCAAACTCCAAGCGGGCTGTCATGTGCCTTTTACTGAGGAGTGGCTTCCGTCTGGCTAATCTACCATAAAGGCCTGATTTGTGGAGTGCTGCAGAAATGGTTGTCATTCTGGAAGGTTCTCCCATCTCCACAGAGGAACTGGAGCTCTGTCAGACCAAGGCCCTTCTCCCCCGATTGCTCAGTTTGGCCGGGCGGCCAGCTCTAGGAAGAGTCTTGTTGGTTCCAAACTTCTTCCATTTAAGAATGATGGAGGCCACTGTGTTCTTGGAGACCTTCAATTCTGCAGACATTTTTTGGTACCCTTCCCCAGATCTGTGTCTCGACACAATCCTGTCTCAGAGCTCTACGGACAATTCCTTCGACCTCATGGCTTGGTTTTTGCTCTGACATGCACTGTCAACTGTGGGACCTTTATATAGACAGGTGTGTGCCTTTCCAAATCATGTCCAATCAATTGAATTTACCACAGGTGGACTCCAGTCAAGTTGTAGAAACATCTCCAGTATGATCAATGGAAACAGGATGCACCTGAGCTCAATTTCGAGTCTCATAGCAAAGGGTCTGAATACTTATGTAAATAAGGTATTTCTGTTCTTTTTGTTTTTAATAAATCGCCTAACATTTCTAAAAACCTGTTTTTGCTTTGTCATTATGGGGTATTGTGTGTAGATTGAGGATTAAAAAAATAATGTAATTCATTTTAGAATAAGGCTGTAATGTAACAATGTGGAAAAAGTCAAGGGGTCTGAATACTTTACAAATGAATGCACTGTACATCAAGGACTGTCATAAACATGAACTTAACTGCCTTAAGCGTTTTAGTAGCAGAGCTGCCATGTTAAGGACACTACACTAAAAACACCAGTTCCTCCAGTACATATCCCACTGGTGTTAACCATTTAATGTCTAGGGCCACGTTTTATTTTCCTGTGACCTGTACCCCCCCCCCAGTCAGTCCCACTTCTTTTACCTGTTCCAGTACAAACACATTTGATTCAGATGCATTAGAGGCTTCAAATCACTACCTCAAAGATAGTCACACACATTCTCAGAGTTCTATCGTTCCAAGTGACCCCTTCTGCATGTGGTGGAAGGTTTTTAATTGGCTCTAAGTGTCCTATCTGTTGTTCCAGGTGACCCCCAGTGACCGGTATCACCTGATGCCCATCATCACACCAGCCTACCCCCAGCAGAACTCCACCTACAACGTCTCTGCCTCCACACGTGCCGTCATGGTGGACGAGTTCAAACACGGTCCGTAAAGCCGTCTCGAATTCTAACTTCATACGCAAGCCTTTGCATTCACACCTCTGTGTAGTCCCTCTGAAACGGAATTCTCTTCATACAAAACCCTTCAGGCCAGAGTCCTAACTTAAGAGCCTTGAGCAAGAAACTTACTCAAACATTCACATAAATGATCCATTGATGTCAAAGGGAAGTTTCATCAAATGTAAGTTGTGCCTATGTCAAAAAAAGTAAATTCAGCCTTGTCGGAAGTCTTTTCTTTTCTCAAGGGGTTCCTAACGTCCGGCTTGTAGCCTAGATAAGTTGTCTCATCTGTAGTTTTCCTTTGGTTCTCCTCGTTGTTAAACACGTTGTCCTTCCTCCTTCCCTCCACAGGTCTGGCCATCACAGATGAAATATTGCAGAATAAAGCAGAGTGGTCGAAACTATTTGAAGCACCAAACTTCTTTCAGAAATACAAGTATGTATTAAGCAGCTTATCCTGTGGGACACGCATGGTGAGACAAACCAACTATTTCAATAAAGATTTCGATTTTCAAAATACACCACCACCTCACTTGCACCTTTTCAGTAAATGTGAAGTTCTCTTGTTCCCCTTTTATGTGTAATCGACTCATTCAGTTTGCATTATTTTTATTATTAAATAAACACTTCAGGCTAACAGACAAGACTCAAAATATGCTTTCTTCTGGCCTAAGCACCCTCTTTGATTCACAAAACAATGATCATAAAAGCAAATACAATGTTAATGTTATGCAGTGCCTGAAGCCCAGTATGATCACTACTATTAAGTATAGACTGTGCCTCTAATGTAAGCACAACTCAATATTTGATGTTTGTATATTTTAATATCTTACTAAAGGTGGGTACTTCAGCTGTAAGGTTTCCTTATTATACTGTACATCTACTTCCCAAATAAAATGCTTTAGTTAACAATTTGCACTATGTATTTCTTGTTAGTCTTCATTTTGTAGACATGTTTTTTATTTTCCTTATCAAGTTTTTGATCATGATAAAATCTGTAAATTGTAACACCGCGCTAGCAGGAAGCCATGTGAAGAATACAACATTTAAGTCATTGGATCTTTCAGTTTCATTCTATACATGTGGGTAATTTATAGATACAGCTCACTAACTCACACCCTGGATTCCCTTTTCACTCATCAGTTCTGCTCAATCTTGAGATATGTACTTGAATGTTGAAATCTGAAGTGAAAAGTAAAGCTGAATAGGTCACTTGTTAATTGGTTTATCAGTAATATGCAAGAGCATGATGCTAGCCTAGAACAGTGGCCACAGTTCTGTTACCCAAGAGGCATTGTCCTTGGAAGAGGATACATTTCTCCCTTTGCAGCCCCAATCAACATGCAGACCTATTTGCAAAATGCCAATCATTTTGCTTCCCAATTGACTCGTGTTCCAATCCCCTTCATTTACCTAAATCTTCCATTCCCGAAGCTCTCAATTTTAAATAAAATACCCTCAGTCTTTTGGGAAATCAGTTTGATCCAGCCACCCTTTCTTTGACAGAAAAGTTTCAGAACATTTGATGTATTGCCTTAAGCACACCGTGGCTTAAGCACAGCTCCTCATCCTCTGGGTTGCTGACAGAGGAAAGGGGAACATGCATCAGCACATTCTGGACTGTCGTTTGACTGCACTGGAGAGCCTGAAAAAATGGATACAATTTAAAGTGATTAAATAAATCCAGCCTGTGGTTGGACTGCAGTCTTAGAGGAGACAGTATATATCCAGCCTGTGGATTGGACTGCAGTCTTAGAGGAGACAGTATATATCCAGCCTGTGGATTGGACTGCAGTGTTAGAGGAGACCGTATATATCCAGCCTGTGGATTGGACTGCAGTCTTAGAGGAGACAGTATATATCCAGCCTGTGGATTGGACTGCAGTCTTAGAGGAGACAGTATATATCCAGCCTGTGGATTGGACTGCAGTCTTAGAGGAGACAGTATATATCCAGCCTGTGGATTGGACTGCAGTGTTAGAGGAGACCGTATATATCCAGCCTGTGGATTGGACTGCAGTCTTAGAGGAGACAGTATATATCCAGCCTGTGGATTGGACTGCAGTCTTAGAGGAGACAGTATATATCCAGCCTGTGGATTGGACTGCAGTGTTGGAGGAGACAAACGTTATTACGCTAGAGATTGTTATCCAGGTTTGACCCTTTCACACATCAGGCTTAATTAACATACTTCAGAATCAGACCATCTGATCTGGCTGGCGCCCTGCTTGTTACTGCACTGGTTTCTCTGTACTGTTGTTTGAATAAATCAATCATTCGTCCTGGGCTCAGACCTTTTTATTTTCAACGTGGCCTGAAAATGAAAAATCTTTCCTTTCCATTCATCTGCTTGTCAATGTAATCCAATTTTATAATATTCAACCTAATGGGAAATAATCAGAACAAGCACGGGCTCCTGTGATTGGACGAACAGTGAGGTAGTGTGGGTTTTCAACAGGTGACAGGCAGAGCTATTCCAGACAAAGCACAGAAATAACTTTGTTTGGTGCTACTGTGGTAACTGCATATAGGCAGACAAGAATGTAAGTGAATACTTTTGCTCAGTTATAATATAGTAACAGTGACTTTCAGGATACTTGAATATTGTGGAAGATATATTTTACACTGAATTAGGTTCATTCTCAGTCGACGTGAAGATGATCTGGTAAATTAATGATCTTGGTAGTTCGGTTGGTTTTCTCTGGCTAATTTGATTTGCTGTGGAGCGTTTGTAGCCATTACTCTGACATGTTTGTGTAAAAGACGACTGCGTGTGTGTTCAGCTAAGGACATTTTGTGTGTCAATATAATTTATTGCCTTAAAACACGGACGTTGGTATTAGTCATGTAGTTTTTAGCTGTTTCATTTGAGAGAAGTGTGTTACAAAGAAACCTATTTCCATGACCTGTTGTGGTGAGGGCTGGGTGATCTGGGCTCCCGAGTGGTGCAGCGGTCTAAGGCACTGCATCTCAGTGCTTGAGGCGTCACTACAGACCCCCTGGTTCGATTCCAGGCTGTATCACAACCGGCTGTGATTGGGAGTCCCATAGGGCAGCGCACAATTGTCCCAGCGTCGTCTGGGTTTGGCCGGTGTAGGCCGTCATTGTAAATAAGAATTTGTTCTTAACTGACCTGCCTAGTTAAATAAAAAGTAAATAAAACAAATCTGGTCCGGGCCCCCTCTGTGCCTGGGGCCTGGGACTGTCTCCTAGCCTGGGACTGTCTCCTAGCCTGGGGCCTGGGGCTCTCTCCTAGCCTGGGGCCTGGGGCTCTCTCCTGGCCTGGGGCTCTCTCCTAGCCTGGGTTCGTTGCCTGGCTGCTGTCTTTAGGGTGTAATGGTATTGTTCTGTTTCTTATGTTCCAAGGCATTATATTGTGTTGCTAGCAAGCGCCCCCACCGAGAAGCAGCACCTCGAGTGGTGAGTACTGACTGGAGAGAAAAAAAAAAGCACTGGAAAAACCTTGGAATGTGAATGAGATTATATGACAATGAATTAGGGTGGAGACACAGTGTATTACATTTTTCATCCATTTCAATGTTGCTCTTATTAGCCTACTGTTGGGGAATACATTATGAAAAGTGTGGTTTTCTCTGTCCTGGCAGGGTTGGTCTGGTTGAGTCCAAGATCAGGATCCTAGTAGGAAACCTGGAGAAGAATGAGTTCATAACGTTGGCCCATGTCAACCCCCAGTCATTCCCTGGACCCAAGGAAAGCAGGGAGAAGTGAGTATATTAAAGGTTTTCTATGCGAGATTGTAGTAAGCGCTTACTTGACCATGGACATTTTTCACCTGTCTTTCATTCTTTTCCAGAGAGGAGGTCAGCACCATGTGGGTGATAGGGGTCATCTTTAAGAAGATGGAGGCATCAGAGAACCTCAACGTTGACCTGACCATTGACATCCAGTCTTTTACTGACACAGGCATGATCACCTTACTCAATTCAACTCTGGAATGTCGAATTTGAAAGGATATTTGTGATGTTTTCTGCATTTGTGTCTAGTTCTATTATTTGACACAAACTAGCCTGTTAATGTTATATAAAAAGGACCGTAATCATTGTTATCTTCTAAATGTTTCCTGCAGTGTACCGCCAGGCGATGAACAGCAAGATGTTTGAGGTGGACATGAAGATCCAGGCCATGCATGTGAAGAGGAGACAACTGCACCAGCTACTGCCCAACCTGGTCATGCCCAAACGAAGGAAGGTACGACAGGCTTCCTCCTCCTCTACCTGTAGCTATATGTGATTCATTCTTATTGTAATTCATGGTCCGTTAGTCTGCACCTCATTAACCATTTGGATGTGCACCTTCAGCTCCTACTTTTTAACTATAGAGGTGTAACAGATTTAATTTATAGTGTGTTTATATTCTGCTTTTCACAACGGTCTCTTGACTGACTACATGCTTGCTTACAGTATTGTGTTGTAACCCATGGCATTTTGTTCTGTTCTGCAGCACTCCACAGAGGGGCTTCGTCAGATGAATGACAGTAGTCTGGACCTATCGCTGGACAGTGACAACAGCATGTCAGTGCCCTCCCCCACGGCCGTGCCAGCCACTGTGCCCACGTCGACCCCAGTGAAGAGTGGCCCACTAGGTCCCCCTCCCAGTCCCATCGCCGCTGCAGCCAGCCAGCCTGAGGCCCCAGCTTCCACCATGTGTCCCCCAGCTGTGAAGAGACCTGGCTCTCCTATGCAGGAAGAGAGGAAGAGGTTCAAATCAGACGCTGAGGTATTCAATCTTTATTGTCCCAGTAGAGAAATTAATTTTCATTGTGAAGCCCGGAGTTTACAGATAATACAGTAAAATGCATATTCCATATATGTTCTGTTTTGTTCCAACTGTTTGCTGGCATTTTGAGACACCTCCCCTCCTCTGTCTACATATTTGTCACTTATTTCTGGCATAGTGGTGGGCAGTGTTGGGATTAGTTAAAAAAAAAACGAAAGTAACAGGGAGGACCAAGGACGATCTACCAAAGATAGACTACTTACCAACTCAGCTTTGATCACTACTTTCTCCTTTCATCTGTGGCGCTGCTTTCCTGTGCTGGTCTACATGTGCTGCGCTATCATATGGGCTGCTGAATTAGCCATGTATATACTGTAAGACAAACATCTGTACAGATTTTCTATCTTTTCATTCAAAATCTTTCTCTCGAGCTGCCAGTTCTGGTTATAGACCGCACGTACACGGACCCATAGAGATGTATAGAGGGCACGCTTCCCACTAGACGGGAAAGCCCTCTATGGGCTTTGCTATCAGAGAAGCGATCAATGGCAAAGATTAGGGTTGTGCCCTCTATACATTTCTATGGGCAGCAGCTGTCAGGACATTTCTCCAGACAGCCTTTCTCCGCTCGCTCAATAACTAAATGAGGAAACAAGTCGCCCGGTAGAGATATGATTTCTGAAAGTAACCACGTGTTGTTTGACAAAGTAACTGTAATAATATTACCCAATTAACACGTTACTTAACTCCGTTACTCATAAAAGTAATCTGAAATATGTAACACGTTACTCCCGACACTGGTAGTGGGGAGCATTTTATTGATCTAGTAAATATATATTTTTTTTACTGATAAACTTCTCTTCCTTGTAGGATTCAGCCACTGAGAAAAATCCTTCAGGAGACCCAGTCCCCACAAGCCTGACCCCCTCTACTCCCCCCACCATGGGCCCCCCAGCTGCCCCCCAGACCCCTCACCGGGAGATGCTGGAGGAGGAGAGCCCCGAGGAGGAGCACCAGATGAAGGAGGACCCCTCCCCAGTCCCAGAGGATGGTGCTGCAACTCCTAGAGAGGGAGAGGATTGCACCACTGTGGAGGCACAGGTACGCAACAAGCTTATCCATAGTGTCACATCATCATGTATAAATATATTAATTGTTGTAATCTTATCTTCCTGATGATATTATAAGTAGCATCTATTAAAGGGATAGTGCTAGATTTTGAAGAGTCAGATGAACTTGTGGAGACCATTTTTATGTCTCTGCGTCCCGTATGAAGGATGGACAGTGCCTTGCAAAAGTATTCATCCCCCTTGGTGTTTTTCCTATTTTGTTGCATTACAAACTGTAATTTAAATGGATTTTTATTTGGATGTCATGTAATGGACATACACAAAATATTCCAAATTGGTGAAGTGAAAGGAAAAAAATAACTTGTTTCAAGAAATTGTAAAAAAATTAATAATGGAAAAGTGGTGCGTGCATATGTATTCACCCCCTTTGCTATGAAGCCCCTAAATAAGATCTGGTGCAACCAATTACCTTCAGAAGACACATAATCTGTTAAATAAAGTCCACCTGTGTGCAATCTAAGTGTCACATGATCTGTCACATGATCTCAGTATATATACACCTGTTCTGAAAGGCCCCAGAGTCTGCAGCACCACTAAGCAAGGGGCACCATGAAGACCAAGGAGCTCTCCAAACAGGTCAGGGACAAAGTTGTGGAGAAGTACAGATCAGGATTGGGTTAAAAAAAATATCTGAAACTTTGAACATCCCACAGAGCACAATTAAATCCATTATTAAAAAATGGAAAGAATATGGCACCACAACAAACCTGCCAAGAGAGGGCTGCCCACCAAAACTCACGGACCAGGCAAGGAGGGCATTAATCAGAGAGGCAACAAAGAGACCAAAGATAACCCTGAAGGAGCTGCAAAGCTCCACAGCGGAGATTGGACTATCTGTCCATAGGACCACTTTAAGCCGTACACTCCACAGAGCTGGGCTTTATGGAAGAGTGGACAGAAAAAAGCTATTGCTTAAAGAAAAAAATAAGCAAACACGTTTGGTGTTTGCCAAAAGGCATGTGGGAGACTCCCCAAACATATGGAAGAAGGTACTCTGGTCAGATGAGACTAAAATTGAGCTTTTTGGCCATCAAGGAAAATGCTATGTCTGGCGCAAACCCAACACCTCTCATCACCCTGAGAACACCATCCCCACAGTGAAGCATGGTGGTGGCAGCATCATGCTATGGGGATGTTTTTCATCGGCAGGGACTGGGAAACTGTTCAGAATTGAAGGAATGATGGATGGCGCTAAACACAGGGAAATTCTTGAGGGATACCTGTTTCAGTCTTCCAGAGATTTGAGCCTGGGATGGAGGTTCACCTTCCAGCAGGACAATGACCCTAAGCATACTGCTAAAGCAACACTCGAGTGGTTTAAGGCTAAACATTTAAATGTCTTGGAATGGCCTAGTCAAAGCCAAGACCTCAATCCAATTGAGAATATGTGGTATGACTTAAAGATTGCTGTACACCAGCAGAACCCATCCAACTTAAAGGAGCTGGAGCAGTTTTGCCTTGAAGAATGGGGAAAAATCCCAGTGGGTAGTTGTGCCAAGCTTATAGAGACATACCCCAAGAGACTTGCAGCTGTAATTGCTGCAAAAGGTGGCTCTACAAAGTATTGACTTTGAGGGGGTGAATAGTTATGCGCGCTCAAGTTTTCTGTTTTTTTTTGTCTTATTTCTTGTTTGTTTCACAATAAGAAATATTTTGCATCTTCAAAGTGGTAGGCGTGTTGTGTAAATCAAAAAATACAAACCCCAAAAAAATCCATTTGAATTCCAGGTTGTAAGGCAACAAAATAGGAAAAATGCCAAGGGGGGTGAATACTTTCGCAAGCAACTGTAAGAGGTAGTTTTAGCGTCTACCGGAACGGCTAGCACAGACATAAAAATGGTATCCATGACTCTGGGGAAGTAGATAAAGTGCTTCATTGCCAAAATCTCACACTATTGCTAATTGAGACTAACTGCTGTCTATCATGGTTAGATAGTTGTGATAAACTGTTATGTGGGTCCTGGTGTTCACAGGTCAATGAGGACAGTATGTCTGAGGAGATGCCTGCTTCTGAAGGGGAAGTGAAGATGGAGGCAGATATTAAGGTATGAGCTCTCTCTCTCTCTCTCTCTGTCTCTCGGTGTCTGTCTATCTCTGTCTCTGTCTGTCTGTCTCTGCGTCTCTCTCTGTCTCGCTCTCTCTCTCTCTGTCTCTCGCTCTCTCTCTCTCTGTCTCTCGCTCTCTGTCTCTCGCTCTCTCTCTCTCTCTGTCTCTCGCTCTCTCTCTCTCCCTCTCTCTCTCGCTCTCTCTCTCTCTCTGTGTCTCTCTGTCTCTCAATTCATTTCGATTTCAATTTAAGGGCTTTATTGGCATGGGAAACGTATGTTAACATTGCCAAAGCAAGTGAAGTAGATAATAAACAAAAGTGAAATAAACAATAAATATTAACAGTAAACATTACACTCAGAAGTTCCAAAAGAATGTCATATTATGTCATATTATGTCTTAATACAGTGTTGTAACAATGTGCAAATAGTTAAAGTACAAATGGGAAAATAAATATGGGTTGTATTTACAATGGTGTTTGTTCTTCACTGGTTGCCCTTTTCTTGTGGCAACAGGTCACAAATCATGCTGCTGTGATGGCACACTGTGGTTTTTCACCCAGTAGATAAGGGAGTTTATCAAAATTGGGTTTGTTTTCGAATTCTTTGTGGATCTCTGTAATCTGAGGGAAATATGTGTCTCTAATCTCTCTCTCTCTGTCTGTCTGGCTCTCACTTTCATAGTTCCTGTCTAAATAGGCTACAGATGTCCTATAGTTCCACTTTGGTCTGGTTATATTGTTAATTTAATCAATTTAATTATCTTACTCTCCCCTCAGAGAATGGTCAGTGCGGACCTGTCTGACGTGCCCCTCCTGCCAGCCAACCCAATTCCAGTGGTGAAGAACTCTATCAAGCTTCGCCTCAGCAGGTAGGAGAGAGGCACCAACCCACCCAGCTCGCCTCCCCGGCCCCCAAACCCTGACCTCTACTGTGGATGTCCGAAGGTACTTACGCATTCTCAGTCCTCTGCCACGGAATGCCCACAGTGCTGCAGATAAAGAGACAGACGGACGGGCGGATAGACGAACGGACAGACACACAGGCGACCAGACAGACAGACAGCACTCTTTCAACCAGGGACATTGTCAGTTGACATGCAGGGCGCAGCTGCAACTGTCTCCACAAGATGGCGATGTTGCCCTTCTGCTGGATTGTCCCAGGCAGCTTCCAACCTCTACCTTACTGGTTAAAGGGTAGAAGTTGTCCCATAGGCACAGATCTAGGATCAGCTCGCCTTCCCCTGAGTCTTAGTAAAACACAAAACGGACCCTAGATCAACATGTAGAGGCATCGTGGATATACACGTGGATGCTCATTTGGTTTTTCTCCTCTCCTCTCTTCTTCTCATTGTGTTGTATTGTCCAGAGAAGAGACAATGGCGAAACAAGTTCTGTTGAATAATGATGTTGTGATTTCTTTGTCCCAGTGGTTTACGGTGTGTGTGTGTGTGTGTGTATGTGTGAAGCACCTTGTTATGATGTCAAAACCTACTTTGAGTAATAAAGAAAAGAAGAACAGAACAGGAAATGAAAGATTGGGTCAGTGGTCTTAGATCTGTTACCGTTGTGATCACTAATCTACTGTTATATACTGTAGTGTGTAACAGATGACAGGTTATGTCTGTGTCCCAAATGGTACCTTATTCCCTGGTCAAAGGTAGGTCACTATAAAAGCAATAGGGTGCCATTCGGGTTGCGGCCTAAAATCCATCACCAGGTAACCACTGTCAGTCAGTCAACTGTTGGGATATGAGGTGGCGTTTGGGGTGTATGGGGATGTATAGGAAGGGTATGAGGGTATTTGGGATACATCAAAAAGACATGGACACAGATACATGCAGCTAACGCTTGCTAAGGGAACTAGCTAACGCTTGCTAAAGGAACTAGCTCAGGTTTGAGTACATCCACAACACAATAACTTTGACCAAAAAGCTCACAATGTCTGTGGGAACAGAATAGCGTAGTCTCTTTTAGGATAGTTTCATGTTTTATTAGTCGTATGGTACAGGATACACATGGAATACATCATCCAATGAAATGCTTACAGGTTCCTTCTGGACAATGCAACAACAATAAGAAATAATAAAAGATAAGAATAGGAACATAAAGTAAATGGCTCAGTAGAATAGAATATACATTTTAGCATCAGTATAATACAGGAAGGCACAATTTATAGTCTAATATTTTGATAGGATCGTCGATAGAGATACAGGTCTATAATCTAGAGATGACACAGTTAAGAGTCTAGTCATCTTTCTACACGAATGTTCACATTATATCAGAGGAATGCTACATTAAAAGATGGCAACAGAGTGCTATGGCTGGCATATTGAGTGGAGAGGTGGTCTGGTGTCTGAGTAGACCATTTAGTTATACATGCATAGAATTAGAATGCATAGAACGGGAGTAGTACCTCTGACCATTCTATTCATTCTGATTCTATGTATACATGCATTGTACAGTAACTGTTAGTGTCATGTACAAAAACATGAAAATGATTAAAAACAATGCTTTTCTTTTGCGTGCAACATAAAAGACTTGAGCTTTCGCCTTGATGGATTATTTGAATGTTGCATAAAGTGGTGCGATTTGAATAAAAATATAATTCTTCAAACATCACGCAGAAGGTTAAGAGCACCAATTCTCTTTGTTGGCTATTTATTTTTGATTTACTAGGTCACATCATAACAGAATTGAAATTTGCAAGAAGAGCCAACGGGTTGAAAACTTGGTAGTATGGTTAGCGGACAACACAACAGTTATTTTGGTTCACTGTTTTTTGGAAAGTTTTAAAACAAAGTGTACTGAATTTTCACTTTCTCAATATTTTGTTGATGTATTAACAACATGTAGCTTTTGTCTCGTTTGTGCTAGTCGTATGTTAACGATGAATCAGAATTTAGACCACTGTCAACCTATGGTGCGTTAATCTACATGAATAGATACTTTTCTTCAATGACGATGAAACATTATTTCCCGTTCTTACAATGCTCTTTTTCAGTTCAACGTTTTTTCTTAGGCGTATTTGTAAGGACGAGGTATTGTACTTTTTTTCACAAATAAAGGTCTACGTTGTTGCAAAGATGCATTTGTCTTGTGTTCTTGTTCGAAGTACCCCACCGCCATGAAAAAATACAGTGAGCGCTTCCGACACAGCGACATAACACCAGCAGACTTTTATCCCTGCGGTTTCCCAACAAGTCATCGGTTTTGTTCTTTCTTTCATTTGTGCTGTAGGAGCCTGGTGCTGTAGGAGACTGGTGCTGTAGAAGCCTGGTGCTGTAGGAGCCTGGTGCTGTAGGAGACTGGTGCTGTAGGAGGCGTTGGCAGTGCTTACATTATCAGATGTTTCATCATATTCTTGTTCATTGCTGGCAGTTTTGACATTTTCATTACTTTTCCAAAATGTGGTTAAAATCGAAGAAGAAATCCTCAATTGTTCATAATAATCTGAGAGAGGGAGGAAAGTAAATGTATAAAGTAAAAAAAGTTTCTCAACTCCTAGTAGACGAAGAGACCAATACCCAGAGAGTAGAATCACAAGTCAGACAATAGTTTCTGAAATATCACAAAGGAAATGTAAAAGACTGGAAACCGTGGTTACCCAGAGAGCAGGCTCATAACTCGGCCTAGTTAAAGATGTCTTGTTATTCCTGTCTGCATCCCGATCCGGTCCGGATTTCCCAAGAGGTTAGAAGGAGCTTATAAGAGTTTCTTGTTGCTTAGGAACAGTCTTCCTCCTGGCTCAGCAGGTGGTCCGTCATCTTTTGAATATCATTATGGGACACACACACACCACCTTGTTCATTCCCAGATCATGTTTATCACTAGTTTATTTATTGCTTCAATATGGTAAGGTGTTTGCGTTCATGTCTCTGCTTTATATAGGGCCTAACTTTGACTCTACAGGTCCTATGTATTTACAGCTAACTTTATCTGTGGCACACAGCTTTCAGTCAGTAATCCCATAGATAAAGAGGCAGTGGTACATAAGAAATACAGAACTTGGTAGTTTGTATGACTGTCTCTGCTGGCTGTTCCTATTGCATCATTATCACATGCAGACTCAGTTGTGCTTTAGCTGGGCTAATTCAGATGGATCCCCCATCATAAACCACCATGTACTTTCTAACCACAGCAGTGACACTGGACCATGGAAAATGAATAGGAATGGCCATTCTAGTGATTCTAGTTCTATGCATGGATATTCATACCGTCCTCCATAGAAACACATTCAATTACTGTTGTATTTAATTATATGCTGTTCTCATAAATCATCCTCTATGTTAGGCCTTCATCCAGAGGTGTGTCTACTCTGTGGGAGAGATGGGCTGGGCCATGGGTTACCCCCGGTATTGTGGCCCCTCTTAGCCCAGCAGAGTGCTCTCTGTGTGGGGTAGAGGCACAGGGCATGGCCCCCTGTCCTCCTGCTGGGCCTCCATCTGCTGGAGGTTGTTAGACCACCAGATTGACGGGACAAGGAGGACGGGACACGGGTACCATGTGAGTGACAGAGGGGTTCTGTACCACCTACTGGCCCACATCTATGTTGCCATGACCACACACACTATGGTCATCACGGGCAACGTGCCAAGGCTGGTGGGAGGGAATGGTCTGGCAATGCATACTGGGACTTGTATTTTAATTCAGTACGGCTCCTGATGAGAGTACTGTACTGTCTTCAGGGAGTCTGGTTTATAGGCACGCCTGTTTTCTATCAGTGAATGAATTGAACGTTTTCCTTATTTTCTGCATTGACTTTTCAATTACTTAATAGCATTGCATGCTCCTGAGTGGCGCAGTGGTCTAAGGCACTGCATCGCAGTGCTAACTGTGCCACTAGAGATCCTGGGTCAAATCCAGGCTCTGTCGCAGCCGGCCGCGACCGGGAGACTCATGGGCGGCGCACAATTGGCCCAGCGTCGTCCAGGGTAGGGGAGGGAATGGCCGGCAGGGATGTAGCTCAGTTGATAGAGCATGGCGTTTGCAATGCCAGGGTTGTGGGGTCGATTCCCACGGGGGGCCAGTATAAAAAAAAAGTGTATTCACTAAACTGTAAGTCGCTCTGGATAAGAGCGTCTGCTAAATGACTAAAATGTAAATGTAAATTTCAGAGTTGAAATAGGGCCATAGTGATATGAGTTGATATAGGGTTACAGTGTTCTTAATAACCTCTCCTAAGTGGCACCCAGGAGAGTGCAGCCTGGTTCATATTGTAACCATGCATTAGGTACTATGCAAAGACAGACAGACAGACAGACCAGACTTTCCTTTGACTTGGATGCCTCCTCCTCCTACCCTGCCTCCTCCTCCTACCCTGCCTCCTCTTCCTACCCTTCCTCCTCCTCCTACCCTGCCTCCTCCTCTTCCCCTGCCTCCTCCTCCTACCCTGCCTCCTCCTCCTACCCTGCCTCCTCCTCTTCCCCTGCCTCCTCCTCCTACCCTGCTTCCTCCTCTTCCTACCCTGCCTCCTCCTCCTACCCTGCCTCCTCCTCCTACCCTGCCTCCTCCTCTTCCCCTGCCTCCTCCTCCTACCCTTCCTCCTCCTCCTACCCTTCCTCCTCCTCCTACCCTGCCTCCTCCTCTTCCCCTGCCTCCTCCTCTTCCCCTGCCTCCTCCTCCTACCCTGCCTCCTCCTCTTCCCCTGCTTCCTCCTCTTCCCCTGCTTCCTCCTCTTCCTCTCAGAGTTGCTGTCTGTGAAGTCTAAATCCTCTGGTGTCCTGACTAATTAAAGTTTCCCTCCCAGTTAACCCAATGCTGCTATCCTTTCCTTTTAGATGCTATCCTCTTTACCATGCTATATCTGCTATTGATGCTATCCTCTTTACCATGCTATATCTGCTATTGATGCTAACCTCTTTACCATGCTATATCTGCTATTGATGCTATCCTCTTTACCATGCTATATCTGCTATTGATGCTATCCTATGTACCATGCTATATCTGCTATTGATGCTATCCTCTTTACCATGCTATATCTGTTATTGATGCTATCCTCTTTACCATGCTATATCTGCTATTGATGCTATCCTCTGTACCATAATATATCTGCTATTGATGCTAACCTCTTTACCATGCTATATCTGCTATTGATGCTATCCTCTGTACCATGCTATATCTGCTATTGATGCTAACCTCTTTACCATGCTATATCTGCTATTGGTGCTACCTGTAGCAGGAGAATGGGTCTCAAACCAATATTTTGACGTAGGTGTTTTATCAAAACTTTGGTTTGAGATCATCATCATTTATGTCAAGGTAAATTATGATATTTTACCAAAGTGGTGTGTTTATTTGTTAGCAGGACAATGTTTGAGCTCCCACCACGAGCGGTTGTGTCACGCCCTGACTCAGGGGACTCGTATATATGTTGAGTCAGGGTGTGTATATTCTTTGTTGTGTTTATTCTATGTATTATCTAGTATGTGTGGTTCTATGTTGGCCGGTGTGGTTCCCAATCAGAGGCAGCTGTCGCTCGTTGTCTCTGATTGGGGACCATACTTAGGCAGCCGATTGGCACTGTATAGTTGTGGGATCTTGTTCCTTGTAGGTATGTTGTGTGTTCTACCTTGGACTTCACGTTTCGGTTGTTGTTTTGTCGTTGTGTTTATAAGTTAATAAACATGTACGTATATCACGCTGCGCCTTGGTCTGACCCGTCATTCAACGGACGTGACAGAAGATCCCACCAAACGAGGACCAAGCAGTGTGCCCAGGCGCAGCAAATAGCCATGTCACAGGTGGGCAATTTGTGGTCATGGGAAGAGATATTTGCGGGGAGAGGACCATGGGCTAAGGTAGATGCCCAGGCAGGAGAGGTGCAACGGCAACACGGAGGAGGCCGGTCGAGGAGGAAGCCCGAGAAGCAGCCCCAATAAAAAAAAAAATTGGGGGGGGCACACGGGGTGGTTGGCGGAGCCTAGTGTCAGAGCAGAGCCAACTCCCCGTACTCACGCGAGGAAGCGTATGACTGGGCAGGCTCCGTGTTATGCGGAGCTACCTACTGTGTCGTCCTGTACGTCCTGTGCTTGCACCATGCACGTGCCGTGCGAAGATGGGCATCCAGCCAGGACGGGGTGTGCCGGCTCAACGCTGCTGGTCTCCAGTACGCCTCCTCGGTCCCGCATATCCTGCGGCAGTTCTACGAACTGTATCGCCAGTACGCGTGCACAGCCCAGTGCGTCCTGTGCTTCACACATACTGTGCGGAAGTAGGCATTCAGCCAGGACGGGTTGTGCCAGCTCTCCGCTCCAGACCTCCAGTCCGCCTCCACAGTCCGGCCCGGCCTGTTCCTGCTCCTCGCACCAAGCCAGTGGTGCGCGTCGCCAGTCCGGCCCGGCCCGGCCTGTTCCTGCTCCTCCCTTCAAGCCAGTGGTGCGCGTCGCCAGTCCGGCCCGGCCTGTCCCTGCTCCTCGCACCAAGGCAGTGGTGCGCGTCGCCAGTCCGGCCCGGCCTGTTCCTGCTCCTCGCACCAAGCCAGTGGTGCGCGTCGCCAGTCCGGCCCGGCCTGTTCCTGCTCCTCGCACCAGACCAGTGGTGCGTGTGTCCAGTCCGGCACTGCCCGTGCCCGTTCCACCGGTGCCTGGACCGGCTCCGGTCAGCTTCTCCACTCCGGAGTCAGAGCAGTCCGTTCCACCGGGGTCCAGTCCAGCTCCGGTCAGCAGCTCTACTCCGGAGCCAGAGCAGTCCGCTCCACCGGTGCATAGTCCAGCTCCGGTCAGCGGCTCCAGTCCGGAGCCTGAGCAGTCTGCTCCACCGGTGCCCGGTCCAGCTCCGGTCAGCGGCTCCAGTCCAGACCATGACGTCAGCCCCTCTTCAGGTTCGGGGTCTCCCACACCAGGGTCCAGACAGGGCCTGGAGTATCGTGGGAGGAAGGAGAGGGGAAGCAGCGCGCTGAGGTCCAGACCAGACCAGGGGCGCAACAGGGAGGCGGAGAGTATGAGGTCGTAACGCCCGGAGCCGGATCCGCCTCCGAGGCGGAATGCCCACCCGGCCCCTACCCTGTTAAGTGAAGGTTGTGCGGTCGGAGTCCACACCTTTGGGGGGGGGGGGTACTTTCTCGCCCTGACTCAGGGGACTCGTATATATGTTGAGTCAGGGTGTGGATATTCTTTGTTGTGTTTATTCTATGTTGTGATCTAGTATAGTTCTATGTTGGACGGTGTGGTTCCCAATCAGAGGCAGCTGTCGCTCGTTGTCTCTGATTGGGGACCATACTGATTGGGCACTGTATAGTTGTGTTCCTTGTAGGTATGTTGTGTGTTCTACCTTGGACTTCACGTTTCGTTTCGGTTGTTGTTTTGTCGTTGTGTTTATAAGTTAATAAACATGTACGTATATCACGCTGCGCCTTGGTCTGACCCGTCATTCAACGAACGTGACAGGTTGATTTGGCAAGCCCATCTCAACCCCTGCCCTGCACCTTATCCCTGTACTAGCTTCCTCCCTGGTACTGTTCCCATCCCTCAGCACCAATACCCCCTCCCTATACCACCGCCCAGTTGCCATCCCACCCCCTAGTCGTGTGCCACCTCACACCCACTGGTCACACTCTCCCTACACAAGCACTCTCTCTCACGGGTGCTTGCACTACACAGAGCCTAATTAAGGCCTTCATATGCAAATGAGCGTCTCCACAGCTGCTGGCACACAGCCTGGCAGCTCCGCCCCTGGAGGTTTGTCAGGAGGGCAACGACGGGGCTCGAAGTGTTGGTGACGAGGAGAGGAGGAGGCTGAGGTGGAGGCCTCTCTCTCCATTTCAATTCAATTTAAGGGGCTTCATTGGCATGGGAAAGATATTTTTACATTGCCAAAGCAAGTGAAAAATATGATAAACAAAAGTGAAATAAACAATAATAAATGTACAGTAAACATTACACTCACAAAAGTTCCAAAAGAATAAAGACATTTCAAATGTCTCATTATGTCTATATACAGTGTTGTAACAATGTGCAAATAGTTAAAGTACAAATGGGAAAATAAATAGACATATATATATATATATATAGTTTGTATTTATGAAGGTGTTTGTTTCTTCACTGGTTGCCCTTTTCTTGTGGAAACAGGTCACAAATCTTGCTGCTGTGATGGCACACTGTGGTTTTTCACCCAGTAGATAAGGGAGTTTATCAGAATTGGATTCTATGTAATCTGAGGGAAATATTTGTATCTAATATGGTCATACATTTGGCAGGAGGGTAGGAAGTGCAGCTCAGTTTCCACCTCATTTTGTGGGCAGTGTGCACATAGCCTGTCTTCTCTTGAGAGCCAGGTCTGCCTACGGCGGCCTTTCTCAATAGCAAGGCTCACATAGTCTGTACATAGTCAAAGCTTTCCTTTATTTTGGATCAGTCACAGTGGTCAGGTATTCTGCCACTGTGTACTCTCTATTTAGGGTCAAATAGCATTCTAGTTTGCTCAGTTGTTTTGTAAATTATTTCCAATGTGTCAAGTAATTATCTTTTTATTTTCTCATGATTTGGTTGGGTCTAATTGTGTTGTTGTTGTTGTTGTCCTGGGTCTCTGTGGGGTATGTTTGTGTTTGTGAACAGAGCCCCAGGACCAGCATGCCCAGAGGCCTCTTCTCCAGGTTAATCTCCCTGTAGGTGATGGCTTTGTTTGGGAATCGCTTCCTTTTAGGTGGTTGTAGAATTTAACGGCTCTTTTCTGGATTTTGATAATTAGCGGATATCGGCCTAACTCTGTTCTGCATGTATTATTTGGTGTTTTACCTTGTACACTGAGGATATTTTTGCAGAATTCTGCATGCAGAGTCTCAATTTGGTGTTTGTCCCATTTAGTAAATTCTCTCTCTCTCTCTTGCTCTCTCTCGCTGGCTGTGACTGAGGTGGGGGCTGAGCAGCCATTCTTGAGTTTAAGTTAAGTTGCTCTTTGCAGAATTTCACGTTCTATAAACAAACTTATAGAGATGATGGTCCTGATTTTTTTCCTTGCTGTAGCTGTGACATTTCAACCAGTCCACAATTATCATGATCATAATATCATTAGAAATGAATCACCTGAGTAATCAGCCAATCTGGAATACTAAGACACAGTAACAATCAAGTAGACTAGAGGTATGAAGGACTAGACTTCCTCTCTGTGACTCTCTTCTATTCAGCTACTCAAGTGTCCATAACAATCTCCCCTTTTCAATTGTGGGTGAATGGAGCTGATATTCGCTCCCCCTCCACTTCCCAGGTCCTGTCTATGCATTGTGACACTGTCTCCTCTCCTCTCCTTTGTCCTGGTGATCTTAATTACACACCGTGGGCCTGTGCTGCAAGCCGAATGCTCGCCCCCATTTAAATCAGAACACATCACACCAGCCACCATTATGGGCCTGTTGCTCTTAAATTACATAAGTTTAGCAGATGGAGGATATGGGAGAGTTGAGGTGAGAGAGGGAGGAGCAGAGAGGAAGCCAGAGGTGGGTAGTCACATGACCAACCTGACAACCCATCCCCTCTGTTTCATGTTAAACAGCAGATGAAATGCATTCACATATCCTGATTGTCAGAGTAAACTTAAAGCATTCCTTTGATAATGTGATTGACCGTCTGAAAGGGTTGAAATGACTGCTCTTTTATGGTTCTCCTTCTCTAGGGTTCAGAGGGCGTATTCGCGATGGCAGGCCTATTGATGAAGTGAACTCAGGCAGGTCTGATCTGAATGGCTCTGCTCTGATTGAATAATAGTTTGTCTTTGTGCGGCCGTCTGTTTAGAGGGGATAACTAGACAACCTTTGTAATGATTGTAATTAGAGCGATGACTGGTCATGTCAAATATGACACGGTTAACCACTGTAATTAACCTTTATTATCCACAACGACCATGGAGAGGAATGGAATCACACCCTGTATCTAGCTGTCCTCTGTCTTGGCTGTGTTGGTTTGGTTCACCTCGGCTGTGGCAGGGACGAGAAGCGCTGAACGCATTGATGGTCCCTGTTTGTGTGAAAGGGAAAGGGGATACCTAGTCAGTTGTACAACTGAATGCATTCAACTGAGTGAGTGTTTGTGTGAGTCTGTGTGTGTGAGTGAGCTCATCTCCTCACTTCCCAGGGAAAGCAAAGGTAGCTGGTTAATTTACTGTACAATCAGAACCACTGGTGTTAATGACTGCAATGCCACGGGAGGATCTTAAAACACAATATCTAATACACTGTATTTACAGAAACGTTAAACGTGGGAGAGTGACTTGCTTGTGTAATGCAACACTGTAATAACTCCATCAGCTTAATCCCTTTAGGGCTATATGATCAATATGAAGGATTACATTTTAGGCCACCTTCTCTCGCTCTCGGTCTCGCTCTCTCTCTATGTTCCCTTCCTGAGGACACTACTCTCTCCCTCTCCTACTGCTCTGGGTGGCATCTTCAGACCTCTCTCTCGCTCCCTCTCTCCCCTCTCGCTCCCCCTCTCTCCATCCCTCCATCTCTCTTCCTGAGGACACTACTCTCCCTCTCCTCTACTGCTCTGGGTGACAGCTGTATGTTCAGACCTTTTTCCTTTTAATTAGATTTGTAAAAACAATTTTTGGAGTGCTTTATTCGCTAAAAGCTCTCCGGGGTTAACATCCGCAAAGCACTTCTGTTCGGCTTCTTTTCACCAATGGAGCATAAATTATTCAGAATTGCTCGACCTTTTATCTCACCTCCTTTGAAGGCACCAAATTAAAAATGCAAATGGTCTAACTAATTAATATGCAAATATATTCGTTCCCAGTTTAACAATTAGCAATTAAACCTGCAGTGTCTAGGAAGAGCACAGGCAAAATTAGCAACATATTTTGCGTTTGAAAAATAGAACACAAGGGCCGGAAAAACGGATTGACTAAATGACTTTTACCGACAATCCACCTGTCCCCACTGCAAATGGAATTAACTGAATGTCATGTAGAATACTCTTAAGAAATTCTATGACGAATATCACAAACAAGAAAATGTCATGTCATTTTGTCAGGGTTTAGTTCTAGACTCATATTTCATAACTCAATCAAAAGTTAATTGAAATATGAGTGTCTGGTAAGGAAAGTGTGTTCAATTTATTAATTTATTTTGCTGTCAGAATGTGTGAGAGAGTAGAATTACACTAGATGAATGAATGACACTATGACTCCTCGTAGCAGAGCTCTTCAGGGCACAGACATAGGCATATCACACAAAAGAGGCAGCTAGTACCATTACCAGAACCCAAAAGGACAGAGTCAATTCTACTGTCGGAACCAGAAGCGCAAGCATTTCGCTGCACAAGCATTTCGCTACACTCGCAATAACATCTGCTAACCACGTGTATGTGACCAATACATTTTATTTTATTTGAGATACATGACAACACCCTTCTTTCTGTCAAAGACAACCCTTACATGGCAACACTCTCCTTTCAGTCGAATACAACCCTTACATGACAGCACCCTTCTTTCAGTCAGACAACCCTTACATGACAACACTCTCCTATCGGTCAAAGACAACCCTTACATGACTACACTCTCCTTTCAGTCAAAGACAACCCTTACAGGAAGCTAAGATACAATGACTATATACTCTGCTACACCTTATGAGACTTAATACAAAAAGATGACATCAATCACACATGCCTGCCTGCCTGCCTGCCTGCCTGCCTGCCTGCCTGCCTGCCTGCCTGCCTGTCTGTCTGTCTGTCTGTCTGTCTGTCTGTCTGTCTGTCTTCCCTTCCTCTGCATGACAATCTATCTGCACCACCTCCGTATCCTTTCATCAGATAGATAGGGGCAGAGCAGAGCAGAGGGCAGGAGGCGTGAACTACACCTTACTCTAAAGGTTATCACTGATACACAGACCTCGGGGGCATGCTCTAGTCTCTCTGCAGAGATTTCATACAGAGAGAGAGAGAGTTCACACACACACACACACACACACACACACACACACACACACACACACACACACACACACACACACACACACACACACACACACGTTGCTTCCTCACTGTTATTCTATTAATGTGAGAACATGCACAGTGTGATGTATGGAGATCCCTGTACTGTCAGCTGTTTATTCATTAGAGGTCAGCCAGAGGTCAGCACAGGGGAGGGATTTCTCTTTTATCATCCTCTGCAGCACTGTTGCTAATCATATTAAAACAATTAACAGGACCTATCTGTATCTTCTGGGCTTATAAATTCAACAAGGTATCATGGTCTGACCGGGGGTGGGGGGATAAACTTACAATTTTGACGGGTTATGTTTAGGTATTCATTCCGACTGGTTAAGGTAAGGGTTAAGGTTTGGAATAGGGTTAAAATATAAAAAATAACCCACGATCCTCAGAGCTTGTAGCGAGCATACTGGATGATGATAGGCGCTCACGTTGCCCCCTAGTGGACGGTATTGAAGGCATCTACCGACGTCCTGGGGACCTGCACAAACGTAGAATACTGAAGTCTATCTGATGTGACCTGGCTGATCATTTATATAGGGTCATTTCCATGTGAAAGGACCCATGAGCACCAACGTGAAGTTCATAGGAGCATGTCAAATTGGGTGTCAAATGAAAGCTAAGAGTATGTTTTTCTGAAAATTAAGGCATATATACATTTTATCAACCATTTTACATCCTCAAAATTAGGCATAACTAAAGGCTTTGATTTCTTGTCAAACAGGTGGAAAAGGGGTCTTAGAAAACAGCTACCAGAAAAAGTCTTAAAAGGTATCAGAAATACATCAAAACACAATGTTGAAGACCCCTGCCTACTAATATCAACACTTATATTTAGTTTTGGATACATTTTTCTGCCTCCTGTAAATTTAAGAAACATTGCTTTGTGCCTTGAAATTCTGCTACCAAAAACTCACATATCTAACTCTACTGAACATATCTACTCAACTGTACTTTGATGTCCAAACTTCTGAAACATAGATGTCTACGATTGGTTCAGGTTTGGTCCGGTCCTGACCAACCAAATTTGGTCTACCCAAATATTCAAAGGACAATATTGCATATTAATACCATTGTGTACCTATTTAGATCACCATGAAGAGAATGATATTAATATCCATAATGATGTATTTCTGTGAAGTACAGCTCAGGGACCCATGATGAAATTCCGTTACCGCAATTCCATTACTGGCTATAAATCCACTTCACTTACTGTAGTTCAATAATCAAAAGATATTTGTTCGAAGTCAATGAGTCAAGTCGTAGTTGACACCGCATTCTTTCTGCAGACATCGTTGAATTTGAATTCGGAGCAGTTATTTAAGAGTTTTTGGAAAAACGTGGACACAAAAAATGGAGGGAGATTTTACTGAAATTCTGTTACCAAACTTTGCATCTGCCCAGTTCTTCCAGTAAGTGTACATTTTTAAAAGTAGTCCTTGTGCATTGAGTTGTTATTTTTGTTAAACTTTGAAATCAATGGTATTTGTTTGGCATACATTTTAAGTGAAAAATCAGTCTCAGCGCAATTCTGTTACTGTGGAATTACCCCTAGGCCTGTCTCTTACTAGGTCTATCGCTTCGAACCTCTGCAAAAAGATGTAGGCTAATTTCACAATCCCAAATGCCTGTATGTTCTAGTTACAACGTTAAACATGATTTTTGTGTTTCATTTACTTCTATTCACTATTTCATATTGTTTTTGAGTGTTTGTGTGTACTGCCTTAAGGCCTACCTCCTAGTCACGCTATACTCTTTCATTTCTCTCCGGAATTGAATTTGTATTACTACGGAGTGACGTTTTATTAAAATGTCCTTGCATAAAATGTAGATGAATGTGACGCAATACCGTAATACACCAGGTGTGTTTTACATTATGTTTAGATTAGGGTCACATGTTATAGATTTACAGCCAAATTAAATTGTTTGGTCATTTGAGTTGTATAATGTGAGGTCAATAACTTCCTGTATTGTTTTGTTCTGAAGGGACACGTTGACCAATCATAATCATAATTGGCATCGCTGCCAACCAACACATACGCTAGGTAGCCTAGCGGTTTAGAGCATGGGCCAGTAACCGAAAGGTCGCTGGTTTGAATCCTCGAGCCGGCAAGGTGGAAAAATCTGCTGTTCTGCCCTAGAGCAAGGCAGGTTAAACCCCAATAAAAACTGCTCCCTGGGCGCCGATTACATGGACGTTGATTAAGGCAGCCCCCCGCACCGCTCTAATTGAGGGGTTGGGTTAAATGCGGAAGACACATTTCGGTTGAATGCATTCAGTTGTGCAACTGACTAGGTATCCCCTTTCCCAATGGGGAACCGTGAGGGCCTTCAGAGAAGCCTTAAGGATTTATAAAATGCATAAACATTTTTTTAATACAATTTTGTTTTCATTCCTAATGATCTGTATTTTTTTTTATTTCACCTTTATTTAACCAGGTAGGCCAGTTGAGAACAAGTTCTCATTTACAACTGCGACCTGGCCAAGATAAAGCAAAGCAGTGCGATAAAAACAACAACACAGAGTTACATATGGGGTAAAACAAAACATAATGTCAAAAATACAACAGAAAATATATATACAGTGTGTGCAAATGTAGCAAGTTATGGAGGTAAGGCAATAAATAGGCTATAGTGCAAAATAATTACAATTAGTATTAACACTGGAATGATAAATGTGCAAGAGATTATGATCTTCTGAGTTCATCTATTCAGTTTGTGTTGGAAAGAGAAGGGTTAAGACTGAAGAGCAAAAAAATATCCAATCAGGATATTCTTTGGTGGTCTCTGGGTAGAAAAATCTAGCTAGCTCAGCCAGCCATTGGCTAGGCCTTCAGAAGCTGGACAGAAGGCCTCTACCATTCAACTGTATTAGAGCAGAATTTTGGAGTGACAGTGGAATGAACCAATCACATTTTGACATGCCATGGGTGGGACCGTAAATAAAAAAGTGAAGTGTCTTGAAGGCCTAGAGCAGTGGTTCCCAACCAGGGGTACTAGGACCCCTTGGGGTACAGGGGGTACTTGAGAAGACTCCTGAGACCATAGGCCTACTGGTAAACAGCACATGAGGGGGTACTTCAGGGGTACTCCAGGCAGAGCAAAATTCAATTGGTGGTACAGTAACTGAAAAGGATTGGGAACCACTGGTAGAGTCACTACTGAGAGCCCAAGAGAAGATAATCAGTGGCACAAGCAGTAGTTTCCCCATGCTAACGCTAGTAATGTTAGCTAACTCATGTTGTAGTAGTGTCACACTGGCGACTGCGGCTGCAGCAGCTCTTATCAACTTCAAGGTGGATGTTGTTGCTAATTTGTTAGCTTCACCCTCATCAAGATTAACTTTCAAACTTCGTTTTCAAATGATCATCTTGTGAGTGGCACTGTTTTTTGTTGCAGCTCGCTTGCTGTTAGCTACCAGAGCTGCCAACTCTCACGCATTGGCCGTGTGACACAAGCATTTTAACCTCTTCTCACACTCTCACGGCACACCTCTTATATCTCACGCATTGAAAAGTACTGCTTTTACACTACATGACCAAAAGTATGTGGACACCTGCTTGTCGAACATCTCATGGAGTTGGTCCCCCCTTTGCTGCTATAACAGCCTCCACTCTTCTGGGAAGGCTTTCCACTAGATGTTAGAGCATTGCTGCGGGGATTTGCTTCCATTCAGCCACGAGCATTAGTGAGGTCGAGCACTGATGTTGGGCGATTAGGCTTGGCAGGCAGTTGGTGTTCCACGGGGGCATTGTCATGCTGAAACAGGAAAGGGCCTTTCCCAAACTGTTGCCACAAAGTTGGAAGCACAGTATCGTCTAGAATGTCATTGTATGCTGTAGCGTTACGGCCTAGCCCAAACCATGGAATACAGCCCCAGCCCATTATTCCTCTTCCACCAAACTTTACAGTCGATTTAATCCCCTCGTTTGGTGATTGGCATTTAGGCTGTTACAACGAAAATGCAGCAGACAGACCTACACAAGTGGCCACCAGAGGTCTCTTCACACTCCCCAAGTCCAGAACAGACCATGGGAGGCAAAACTCAAAACACCATGATTGTGTAATGAAACCATGAAAAGTAGTGTAAGCTGAGCTCTGGGTGTTTGAATGTAAACCCAATGTAAGTGTTTTAATAGTCCCCAAGTCCAGAACAGACTGTGGGAGCTGCACAGTACTACATAGAGCCATGACTACATGGACCTCTATTCCACGTCAAGTAACTGATGCAAGTAGTAAAATTAGATTTAAAAAAAATAGATAAAAATACACCTTATGGAACAGTGGGGACTGTGAAGCAACACAAACATAGGCACAGACACGTGCATACACACACACGATAACATACACACTGTACACACACGTACATATGGATTTTGTACTGTAGATATGGGGTAGTGGTGGAGTAGGGGCCTGAGGGCACACAGTATGTTGTGAAATCTGTTGTGAATGTATTGTAATGTTTTTAAAATTGTATAACTGCCTTAATTTTGCTGGACCCCAGGAAGAGTAGCTGCTGCCTTGGCAAGAACTAATGGGGATCCAAATGTTGTGCATAAATGTGTTTACCTCCCCGTTAGTGAACATTTCTCCTTTGCCAAGATAATCCATCCACCTGACAGGTGTGGCATATCAAGAAGCTGATTAAACAGCATGATCATTAGACAGATGCACCTAGTGCTGGGGACAATAAAAGGCCACTCTAAAATGTGCAGTTTTGTCACACAACACAATGCCACAGATGTCTCAAGTCTTGAGGGAGCATGCAATTGGCATGCTGACTGCAGGAATGTCCACCAGAACTGTTGCCAGAGAATTGAATGTTAATTTCTCTACCATAAGCCACCTCTACATCAAAAGAGATGTGCCGCGTTGCAGATACTGACTGGTTTTCTGATCCACGGCCATACCTTTTTCTTAAGCTATCTGTGACCAACAGATGCATATCTGTTTTCCCAGTCATGTGAAATCCATAGATTAGGGCCTAATTCATTCATTTCAATTGACTGATTTCCTCGTATGAACTGTAACTCAGTAAAATCTTTGAAATTGTTGCATGTTGCATTTATATTTTTGTTCAGTATAAATGTTTGTGTCCTTACCTTGAAAGCAGTCTATGGACAAGGAGACTGTGATCTATGATTTGGTTACCCACTGCCATCAACCATTAATATTAGTATTTCCTGTGCAAAGCTTTGGTGTAGTGGTTACACTCTCCAGCACGTGTCAAATACTTTCCACCTGAGAACAGAGATCAATCCCTGCTTCCAACCTTCCGACTGTTTCTCCCATTTGTCACCCCATCTCATTTCATTACTGTCTGAATAAAGTGTCAAGCTGTTTACAAAAAAAAATATTAGCCTTAATTTCATACCCCCCCCAAAAATCGCAAAATAACGAAGTCGTCAAATTTTGAGTGTTCATTTAATGTTCAAAACATCCTGAAAACACCTGACCTGTAGTTTTTATAGTCTTTATCATCCATCCTGGCCATGGCAAAATACATAGAATTGCAGGAAATTAGCTTTGAAACAGTCAAATCTTCCTGGGGGAGGACCCCCAAGACCTCCCATCTAGGGGTTGTGCCAGGCGGCAATGAAATTCACATAGCAAATCTCACTCCAAGCTTTCTTCAAAAGTTGACTGCCCTGTATCTCTTAGAAAATAATGACTGTGAAACATTGTTAAATTTAAACCTTAGATCACCGGTTAGTGTGATGAACGTGATCAAATCTATTTGCAATGGGAAGTAATAGCTGATTTCTTTAATTTCAGTTTGGAAATGAAATGGTTGTGCTTTTGTGTTGTTCTGATTCCATGGAGCCTACTGGAGTGAATGGGCTGCTTATTCTGTAACGTCATGTGATGCTGTGTGTGACCGCTGTTGCCTGTCTATCAGCTGTGTCTATGTGCTTGACCAATACTGTCTCGGTCGCTGTCCTTTCAGCACCACGAGCCTGTCACCTTTGATGTGACACTGTTGTTGTTGCTATTGGTGATAGTGGTGTTAGGCTACCATAGGTTGCGTAAACAGTGTGTTTTTTTGTTTTGCTGGTCGGATTATTTTACAGTGTGTGTCACGTGTCCATGCCAGTGCTGTCTGTGTGTGTGCTGCAGCCCGAAGCTCAGCCAGGACCTTTTGAGTACTTCATAATGTCATCAAAAAGCATTGCTCCTCCTTCACTAGATTTAGAATGGTCTGACTACAGAAGATAATTTCGGGCGCATTAAGTTTTCACATATTTTCTTGATTTTTGAGTGTGTGTGTTACAGTGTGTGTGTGTGTGTCGTCAGGTTAGTTCTTATGACTCACACTGTGACCTGATGCTGGGGACCGTTTGGTGAAACCTCTGCTAATTAGCAAACCTTTATTTATTAAACCTTTTAAATCTCATTAAACAACTTTTATTACAAATCATCTATTTATATTTTGGTTACAGTTCTCACAAGCATATTTTAAACTGGTCTTGATCTATGAGACCAACTACTGTTTAGGCTGACGTTTTGTCAACTCATTCAGCGCCATCTCTGTGCTTGCCTGTTGCCTGACAAGCTTCAATTGTAAAGAAGTCAGTTGATATGTTTGTATTGGGCCACAGCAGATGTTCATGTTGGACAGATGTTGGACCCGAGATTGAAAGACCATATAATTTCCATGTGATTTGATATACTGTAGGCCCTTGGATGACTGAGGACATCAGGGAAATGGATAGCTAAATACACTGTTGTTCGGTGTGTCTTTTAACATTGGCTGTGTGTGTGTGCTTGCGTACGTGTGTAAATGTAGGGAGGTCTTTGTGTGTTGGGAGCACCTGTGACTGTTGGCAGCGCGGCACAGCTGGTGGGTTTGGCTCCGGAGGGACCTTGAGAGGCTGACGCTGTGCCGCCCGCACCGCCGCCGTGAGAGAGACGAGTCTGTCCTGTACGCTAACCGTAATTAGCATGGGCCTGTTGATTTACTGATAATGAGTGGGAATTCATTAGCGCTGCGCTAATTGCTACCTAGACTAGCTACTCCACCAACACCCACCAAAACCCACCAACACCTACAGCCCTTCAAAAAGTTTCCACTTCCTTTCAGCCAATTGATGGTTTGTTACTGATAACTTTTTAGATAGATGGAGGTGCGAGTGGGGGGATGTTAGTGTGTAGTCCATTGATCTCTGAGGAGGAATGGGCTTTGCTGATTTGCCAACTACACCATCCTGAGCTTCCTATTTGTGGTTTGTGAAGAGTCGGGTGACATGGGAGAATGGTAATGTCCTAGGAGAGGAGGGAGTTATCAGGGTAATAGACTGCCAGATCGCACAAGATTTATTTCGAAATTGGATGTCTGTCCATGTCTTGTGGACTTTGGGAAAGGCCTTCAAAACTGGCTACTAGGGGCAACAGTGAGCGCTATTACCATCAAGTAGGTTTGGATTTTGCGAGGGTGTTCTGGACCAGGGTGGCTAATGGCCGTAATCCCATGACTCTGGATCCGAAGGTCGCGTGTTCAATCCCAGTGGTAGACACTGATAAAAAACACAAACAAATGTTTTAATCCCAAAACGTAACCCTTAATTTAACCAATCGGAATGAATGCCTAAACTTAAATGTTTTAATCCCAAACCTTAAGCCTTAACTTAACCAATCGGAATGAATGCCTAAATGTAATGTTTTAACCCTGTCCCAAAACGTAACCCTAAACTTAACCAATCGGAATGAATGCCTAAACTTAAATGTTTTAATCCCAAACCTTAAGCCTTAACTTAACCAATCGGAATGAATGCCTAAACGTAATGTTTTAACCCTATCCCAAACCTTAACCCTTAACTTAACCATTCGGAATGAATGCCTAAACGTAATGTTTTAACCCTATCCCAAACCTTAATGCTTAACTTTGAAATGTGACGTTTGGAGCAACTTCGAAATGTGACATTTTGAGAAACGGAACGCTGCGGAGCAGGAAGAGCAACCCAGGGTGTCAAAACACTTTGAAATTTGACGATTGGAGAAAAAGTGGATAAACTACAGAAGTCAAATTGGTAAAACCTTGAGATGTTTTTGAGTTTAAGCAGTGTTAGCAGAAACTCTTGAGTCATTGTGCTGATGAAGCTTGAATAGAACCACATCTGCATGGAGGACTACTCATTATCTTGGTTACAGTGAGAAAGGTTACAGTTTAAGTCGACTTATCTGCTGCTTTTAAGCCTTGTTTTAAAGCTGTTTCATCCACAGCGACGGTCTGAATTCACAACACAACACTTTTACCACTTTAAACACTTAAAAGTCAGATTCAATCTGTCAATTATGATTAGCATCTATTAGGAATAACAAACACAAATACTGCATGTGGACACACTTACATATACACACGTACACACACACACAAACACACACAAATACTGCACGTGGACACACTTGCATACATATATACACACATGCGCACGCTCACAAACACACCACTTAAGATTGAATCCCATTGTTCTCCTGGCTGTTTGTCTTTGCCTGAGCGTTAACTAGCCATCAGAGCTGAATGATCTGTTTTGAAACGGTGTTTTATATGACTGTGCCCTTCGCTACTTCTTCATCTATTGGACTAGATAGAATATTCTCCCTGTTCCTACTACCATCTCCAATGAGTCTATCTTACACCACAGTAAATTACATAGGGTGAATGGGTCTATGTTGTGTCCAAAGACTCTAGTGATTCTGCATGCATGGTAATTGCCATTGGAGAGAAGGACACCGGTCTTGTGTTACAATGAGAACATTGGACCAAATGATGATGTATCTGACCAATCAGTCCAAGTTGTTTTGATGTAGTACACTGCCATACATATAACTATACAGAATGTGTCTATTCAACTGAGGAAATGGACAACAAATGGATTTGATCTAAATGGTCATAGTTGAGTCCACAGCCTAGGCTATGTATTTCTACATAACGAGTGTCCATTAAGCAAATCTCATTGCTGTCCATCTCCTTTCTTCAGCGCTGTCCTGTCTGAGAGGCCAGGGCTGCACCACTAGGTGACAGGGATGGACTGGAACCAGAAATCGGCCCCGGCATTTCTAACGCACCAGCCCATTTTTTTTTCCTCGGGGCCCCCATTATTAACCAAATAATGATAATTTAGCACCTAAAAAAGCAATACAAAAAAAATCAAAACAATACATTTGGACAGGACCACTGGGGCTAAAGATTGATCAGCCCATCTGCGCTAGGCTACAACGAGGCCCGGATGAATTCTCAGCAGACAGAGCGTGCCCCTCTCCACTCCACCCAGGCATAGAGTGAGCATGCATTTAAATGAATCTCCTTCTCTAGCGCTACCGACACCTCGTACAGCACAAGGACTTCTAAACTCTGTCAAGCATCAAACACAATAACAACACACAGCTCAACACTCCTTCATCTTCCCTCCCTTCTTCCGTCCCTCCTGCTGGATTTCTTGACACCTTCCCTTCTTTGTCCACCAAAGACTCCTCTTCTAACATTCACTCATCCTCCCTTTTAAAAGATACTTCACGTTCCACGTTCGTTATCACTCTCAATCACGCCATGACAAGTCATGACATCATCTTCTTTCTGTTCTACTTCCTCCCATCTTCTTCTTCTTCCTCCTCCTCCTCCTGGTTTCTTGTGGGGGTGAAATGCAGGGGCCCGGTAATCAGAGCATCAAAGCTGACAGTGTGCCCCCAGGCTGACGCACCGTACCGGGGGGATAGACGAACAGCGCCAGGCGTACAATCCCTGGAGCAGCTAGCTGCTGCTCTTACCTCAGAGAGGCTGATGTGATGTCACAGATGTCAGAGTGATGATGAAACGGAACTTTTGATGCCAGTGAACTTTTAATGCACCTTGGTTTACATTGTTTTCATGCTCATCAAACCATTCCGGGGTCACCCGTGATACAAGTCAGTATTCGACGTCCATCCATGTCTGAGGTCGTCGGGAGATGACGTGGAAACCGGCCACTAGGGGCAACAGTGAGCGCTGTTACCTTCAAGTAGGTTTGGGTTTTGCTAGGGCGTTGTGGACGGGGATGGCGGATGGGCGTAATATCTGCTTCTGATTCCAAAGGTTGCATGTGATAGAAAGTTGTTTTTGAGTTTTTCTTTTAAACCTATCCCAAACCTTAACCCTTACCTTAACCATTCTGAGTTAATGCCTAACCTTATGATTTTGTAGTTAATGCCTAAACTTAACCCTAACCTTACAAATTCTGAATGAATCCCTACATTTAATATTTAAACACTTAGAAATGTGCCATTTGGAACAACTTCGAAATTTGCCCTTTGAGAAACGAATGAATGAATGTCTAATTCTGATGTGAGACTGTGAGAGCCGGTCGGTGGATGGGGACATTGTCATCCTATTGGGGCATAGCCATGGTAGCCAAAATAATGGCCTGCAGCACTTTTATACATGACCCTTAGCATGATGGGATGTTAATTGCTTAATTAAACTCAGGTACCACACCTGTGTGGAAGCACATGCTTTTAATATACTTTGTATCCCTCTATTACTCAAGTGTTTCCTTTATTTGGCAGTTACCTGTACGTGTAAAACGCAGTGAAAGGTACATATTGTGTAATGGAACAGGGTGAAGTTCGATTCTAGTTTCCCCCTGCTGTGGCCATCAGTCCAGGACGAATTTGTGTCTCACTACCGGCCACCGGAAAATTACCCCGCAAAACAAAGTTACAGAAAATAGTCAGTAATTATCCATAATGTCGACAATTCAACTGTAGCTAGCTGATTTGGCTGTGTAATTCTTGCATACATTTGCACATTAATGTGGCATGTTATGAGCGGCGAGGGGTGTGTTTCCCTGTGTGATAGCTTTCCTACGGGTGGTGTGGGTGGAGAGAGAGAAAGAGAGAGAGAGAGCTTTAACACATTCAGTGGCCACAACCTGTAGATGGTGTTGTGATAATAGACACCTGTGTGGGGGAGGATGTGTGTGTTTGTGTGTGTGTGTTTTTGTGTAAATGTGTGTGTGTGTGTGTGTGTTTTGTGTGCCTTACGTGCACGAACACATGCCACCAACACCCTCACCCATAACCTCTATGTGACAAAGAGAGGGAGACAGAGTGATGGTGTATGGATGTCTTGTGCTGCTGATCAAATGGACACCAATATCAATACCCCTTCACCTTAGTCTCTGACCTCTGTCAACCAATCACATCCATTTTAACCAGCTGCCACTGATTCAATACTAACCTACATGCACCTTTCCCAAACACTATTTCCCCTTCACCCCTCAAATATTACACACTAACCTATTTGACATTCCCCTTCACCCCTCTAATATTACAGACTAACCTAAATAACATTCCCCTTCACCCCTCTAATATTAAAATGAAATGAAATGAAATTGTATTGGTTGCATACACATATTTAGCAGATGTTATTGCGGGTGTAGTGTAATGCTTGTGTTCCTAGCTCCAACAGTGCAGTAATATCTAACAATACACACATCTAAAAGTAAAATAATGGAATTAAGAAATATATACATATTAGGACGAGCAATGTCGCAGTCCGGAGTATAAATATATATATGTAATGGGATGTATAGACATTATGGACTGTATGTGGGTAGAATGTATAGTATATCTGAAGAATATGTAGGATAGAACAGTATAATGTACAGCAATAGTTAAATAGGATGGCCTTGGCTAGAATACAGTATATACAGTGGGGAGAACAAGTATTTGATACACTGCCGATTTTGCAGGTTTTCCTACTTACAAAGCATGTAGAGGTCTGTAATTTTTATCATAGGTACACTTCAACTATGAGAGACGGAATCTATAACAAAAATCCAGAAAATCACATTGTATGATTTTTAAGTAATTAATTTGCATTTTATTGCATGACATACGTATTTGATACATCAGAAAAGCAGAACTTAATATACAGAAACCTTTGTTTGCAATTACAGAGATCATACGTTTCCTGTAGGTCTTGACCAGTTTTGCACACACTGCAGCAGGGATTTTGGCCCACTCCTCCATACAGACCTTCTCCAGATCCTTCAGGTTTCGGGGCTGTCGCTGGGTAATACGGACTTTCAGCTCCCTCCAAAGATTTTCTATTGGGTTCAGGTCTGAAGACTGGCTAGGCCACTCCAGGACCTTGAGATGCTTCTTACGGAGCCACTCCTTAGTTGCCCTGGCTGTGTGTTTCGGGTCGTTATCATGCTGGAAGACCCAGCCACGACCCATCTTCAATGCTCTTACTGAGGGAAGGAGGTTGTTGGCCAAGATCTCGCGATACATGGCCCCATCCATCCTCCCCTCAATACGGTGCAGTCGTCCTGTCCCCTTTGCAGAAAAGCATCCCCAAAGAATGATGTTTCCACCTCCATGATTCACGGTTGGGATGGTGGTCTTGGGGTTGTACTCATCCTTCTTCTTCCTCCAAACACGGCGAGTGGAGTTTAGACCAAATAGCTCTATTTTTGTCTCATCAGACCACATGACCTTCATCCATTCCTCCTCTGGATCATCCAGATGGTCATTGGCAAACTTTAGACTGTGTAGTGTGTTACTAATGGTTTTCTTTGAGACTGTGGTCCCAGCTCTCTTCAGGTCATTGACCAGGTCCTGCCGTGTAGTTCTGGGCTGATCCCTCACCTTCCTTATGATCATTGATGCCCCACGAGGTGAGATCTCGCATGGAGCCCCAGACCGAGGGTGATTGACCGTCATCTTGAACTTCTTCCATTTTCTAATAATTGCGCCAACAGTTGTTGCCTTCTCACCTAGCTGCTTGCCTATTGTCCTGTAGCCCATCCCAGCCTTGTGCAGGTCTACAATTTTATCCCTGATGTCCTTACACAGCTCTCTGGTCTTGGCCATTGTGGAGAGGTTGGAGTCTGTTTGATTGAGTGTGTGGACAGGGGTCTTTTATACAGGTAACGAGTTCAAACAGGTGCAGTTAATACAGGTAATGAGTGGAGAACAGGAGGGCTTCTTAAAGAAAAACTAACAGGTCTGTGAGAGCCGGAATACTTACTGGTTGGTAGGTGATCAAATACTTATGTCATGCAATAAAATGCAAATTAATTACTTAAAAATAATACAATGTGATTTTCTGGATTTTTGTTTTAGATTCCATCTCTCACAGTTGAAGTGTACCTTTGATAAAAAGTACAGACCTCTACATGCTTTGTAAGTAGGAAAACCTGCAAAATCGCCAGTGTATCAAATACTTGTTCTCCCCACTGTACATATGAAAGGGGTAAAACAGTATGTAAACATTATTAAAGTGATACCAGTGTTCCATGTCTATGTACATAGGGCAGCAGCCTCTAAGCTGCAGGTTGAGTAACCGGGTGATAGCCGGCTAGTGACAGTGACTAAGTTCAGGGCATGGTACTGGGTGGAGACCGGCTAGTGATGGCTATTTAACAGTCTGAGATAGAAGTTGTTTTTCAGTCTCTCGGTCCCAGCATTGATGCACCTTTGACCTCGCCTTCTGAATGATAGCGGCGTGAACAGGCCATGGCTCGGGTGGCTGAGGTCCTTGATGATCTTCTTGGCCTTCCTGTGACACCGGATGCTGTAGATGTCCTGGAGGGCAGGCAGTATGCTCCCAGTGATGCGTTGGTCAGACCGCACCACCCTCTGTAGAGTCCTGCGGTTGTGGATGGTGCAGTTGCTGTTCCAGGTGGTGATACAGCCCGACAGGATGCTCTCAATGGTGCATCTGTCAAAGTTTGTGATGGTCTTATGGGCCAAGCTGAATTTCTTCAGCCTCCTGTGGTTGAAGAGGCGCTGTTGCGCCTTCTTCACCACACTGTCTGTGTGGGTGGACCATTTCAGATTATCAGTGATGTGTACGCCAAGGAACTTGAAGCTTTTCACCTTCTCCACTGCAGCCCCATCGATGTGGATAGGGGCGTGCTCCCTCTGCTGTCTCCTGAAGTCCATAATCAGCTCCTTCGTTTTGTTGACATTGAGGGAGAGGTTATTTTCCTGGCATCACTCCTCCAGGGCCCTCACCTCCTCCCTGTAGGCTGTCTCGTCGTTGTTGGTAATCAGGCCTACCACTGTTGTGTCGTCTGCAAACTTGATGATTGAGTTGGAGGCATGCGTGGCCACGCAGTCATGGGTGAACAGGGAGTCCAGGAGGGGGCTGAGCACACACCCTTGTGGGGCCCCTGTGTTGAGGATCAGCGTAGTGGAGGTGTTGTTGCTTACCTTCACCACCTTGGGGCGGCCCGTCAGGAAGGCCAGGACCCAGTTGCACAGGGCGATTTTCAGACCCAGGGTCCTACTAGGTTAATGATGAGCTTGGAGGGTACTATGGTGTTGAAGGCTGAGCTGTGTAGTCAATGAACAGCATTCTTACATAGCTATTCCTCTTGTCCAGATGGGCTAGGGCAGTGATGGCGATTGGATCATCCGTGGATCTATTTGGGCAGTATGCAAATTGAAGTGGGTCTAGGGTGTTGGGTAATGTGGAGGTGATATGATCCTTGACTAGCCTCTCAAAGCACTTCATGATGACAGAAGTGAGTGCTAAGGGGTGATAGTCATTTTGTTCAGTTACCTTCGCTTTCTTGGATACAGGAACAATGGTGGACATCTTGAAGCAAGTGGGGACAGCAGACTTGGAAATGGAGAGACTGAATATGTCTGTAAACACTCCAGCATGATGGTCTGCGCATGCTCTGAGGACGTGGCTAGGGTTGCCAGGGTTAACATGCCTAAATGTCTTACGTCAGCCACTGAGAATGAGAGCTCACAGTCCTCGGGAGTGGCCCCCGTCAGCGGCACTATGTTATCCTCAAAGCGGGCAAAGAAGGTGTTTAGCTTGTCCGGGAGCAAGACGTCGATTTCGGTGACGTGGCTGGTTTTCCCTTTATAATCCGTGATTGTCTGGAGCCCCTGCCACATACTGTATGTCTGGTGTCTGAGCCGTTTAATTGCCACTCCACTTTGTCCCTGTACTGACGTTTTGCCTGTTTGATTGCTTTACGGGGGGCATAACTGGACTGTTTGTATTCAAACATATTCCCAGTCACCTTGCTGTGGTTAAATGCGGTGGTTTTGCGCAAATGCTGCCATCTATCCACGTTTTTTGGGTTTGGAGAGGTTTTAATCGTCACAGTGGGAACAACATCCCCTATACACTTCCTAATGAACTCAGTCACTGCGTCAGTGTATACGTCAATGTTATTCTCAGAGGCAACCCGGAACATATCCCAGTCCGCGTGATCAAAACAATCTTGAAGTATGGATTCCGATTGGTCAGACCAGTGTTGAATAGACCTTAGCACAGGTACTTCCTGTTTGAGTTTCTGCCTATAGGAAAGGAGGAGCAGAATAGAGTCGTGATCTGATTTGCCGAAGGGAGGGCGGGTTAGGGCCTTGTAGCCATCCCGGAAGGGAGAGTAACAATGGTCGAGAGTTATGCGGTTTCCAGTTTGCACAAAGTCCAGAGTAGTTCCTTGTATCGGCTTGAGGGGGAATATACACGATTGTGAGGTATTCTAGGTCGGGTGTACAAAAGGACTTGAGTTCCTGTATGTTACCACAATCAAACTATGAGTAGTTAATCATGAAACATACACCTCCGCCTTTCTTCTTCCCGGATAGTTCTTTATTCCTATCTGCACGATGTACTGAGAACCCAGCTGGCTGTATGGACGGGGACAGTATATCCGGAAAGAGCCATGATTCCGTGAAACAGAGTATGTTACAGTCCTTGATGTCTCTCTAGAAGGAGATCCTCACCCTGAGCTCGTCTACTTTATTGTCCTGAGACTGAACATTAGCGAGTAATATACTCAGAAGCGGTGGATGTTGTGCACGCCTCCTGAGTCGGACTAAAAGTGCACTCCGAATACCTCTTCTCCGCCGGCGCATCTTGGAGCAGCCTCTGGGATAAGTTCAATCGCCTTGGGAGGTATGAACAAAAATCAAATTCAGGAAAGTCAAAATGCTGGTGAGTTACCGCCGCTCTGATATCCAAAAGTTATTTCCGGCTGTATGTAATAATGCAAAAAATATTCTGGGCTAATAACGTTGGAAATAACACACCAAAAAACGAAATACTGCAAAGTTTCTTAGGAGCCAGAAATAGGGTGGCCATGCCTATCGGCGCCATCTTTGACACACTAACCTATTTGATCTTCCCCTTTACCCCTCTAATATCTGTCACGTTCGTTGTATAAAGGCGAGGAGCAGGCACGGGCCTTACCAGGCTAGGGACACGTATCACTGGTTTGGTGCGAGGAGCAGGATCGGGCCGTACCGGACTGGAGACACGCACCACTGGTTTGGTGCGAGGAGCAGGCACAACCCGTCCTGGCTGAATGCTCATTTTAGCCCGGCAAGAGCAGGGCGCGGGCACCAAGCGCACCGGGCTGTGAATGTGCACTGGAGATACAGTGCGTATCACAGCATAACAGTGATCCCACGCTCCTTAACGCGAGTGCGGGGAGTTGGCTCTACTCTGAAACCTGGCTCCGCCAGCCTCTGCTCTAAGGACTGCGTTCTCTTTTGCTGTAGGGTTAATTCCTCTCTCAGCTCCTCCTGTTGCCTAGCCAGCTCCTCTCTCCGTGCATCCACTGACTCCTTCTCCCTGTGGGCCTCCTGCAGCGCCTCCCTCTGAAGGGAGCTCTCCTGCTCTCTCTTAGCTAACAGCCCCCGTAAGGTAGATCTCCTTTCTCAGAGTGCTGAGCTGCATGTCTTGGAGGACCTCTATAATAGCGGCCTCCTCTTCCTCCACAGTCAGCCCTTTCAGGGCCTCCTTCTGCTCCGTGTGCCCCCCCAAACATTTTTTGATTGGGGCTGCCTCTCGTGCTTCCTTCGCGGTCGGCACCGTCGGCGTCACCGTTGATCCTCTCCTTCCTGGGCTTCCTCCTTCTCCCAGGGTCCTTTACCGGCTAATATCTCCTCCCATGTCCAAAATGTCTTCCCCACCTGTGTCCAGGGAGTCTGCTCCTCCTGGCCACGCTGCTTGGTCCGTTGGTGGTGGGATCTTCTGTCACGTTCGTAATATAAAGGATTGGACCAAGGTGCAGCGTGGTATGCGTACATGTTTAATTATTATAATAAACACTTGACAAAATAACAAAAGCAACTGAACGTGAAGTTCTAAAGGCTAACAGCAACAAGCCGAAACAGAAACAAGATCCCACAACATAGGTAGGCAAAATGGCTGCCTAAGTATGATCCCCAATCAGAGACAACGATCGACAGCTGCCTCTGATTGGGAACCACACCCTGCCAACATAGAAATACATAAACTAGAATCTATCCCAAATCACACCCTGACCTAACCAAACAGAGAATACAGGTGATCTCTAAGGTCAGGGCGTGACAATTTCACACACTAACCTAAATGACCTTCCCCTTTACCCCTCTAATATCACACACTAACCTAAATGACCTTCCCCTTTACCCCTCTAATATCACACACTAACCTAAATGACCTTCCCCTTTACCCCTCTAATATCACACACTAACCTAAATGACCTTCCCCTTTACCCCTCTAATATCACACACTAACCTATTTGACCTTCCCCTTTACCCCTCTAATAATACACACTACCCTAAATGACCTTCCTCTCCACTCCTCTAATATTACTTTCTCTAATGGTCCTCAAGTCTCTTTTCTGTTTTCCTCAGGACAGCAAATGAACTCTATTCTCCCAGTGAGATATAGCCGGCAGCGTGTGTGTTTGTGTGTGCGTGTGTGTGTGTGTGCATGTGTGTGTGCGCTCTGTTCAGTGTTGTGCTCTCTCTGAGATTTGCATAAATAAGCGGTGGGTCTCAGCTTGCCCAGGCTGTTGGCCAGGTGGAAGGATATTTGCATATAGAGCTGTGATAGGGCTCCCCTGGGTCTCTATGGCGACGCCATAGCGAGTAGGGGGCTCACACCGACTCAAATTAGTTCTGAATTGGAACCTCACAGCTGCACTGCCCTCCATTTTGTGTGGGTGTATGTGTATGTGTGCTGTGTGTGTGTGTGTGTGTGTGTGTACGCGCGTGTGTGTGTGTGTGCGTGTGTGTGTGCTATGTGTGTGTGTGCTGTGTGTGTGTGTGTGCGTGTGCTGTGTGTGTGTTGTGTTTGTGTGCTGTGTGTGTGTGTTGTGTTTGTGTGCTGTGTGTGTGTGCTGTGTGTGTGTGTGCTGTGTGTGTGCTGTGTGTTTGTGCTGTGTGTGCGTGTGTGTGCTGTGTAGGCATGAAGCTATGCAGATGCATACCTAGGAGACTGATGGGGAAGTGTTGACAGACTGCAGCAGTATATTGGTGAGATGTAATGAACTGATCTATTGACTGATTTATTGATTGATTATTAATATCAATATTGATCCATTGACTATTGCAAAGTTTGTGATATTTCAATGGCTTTTAGGTGCTCTGTTGATAAATAATGCAATCACAATCATCATTGTGATAGGTTTTGGGTTTGATTACCACATGGCTTAAGACAGAAGTGCCTGCAAAACAACCATTTTGTTATTATTGTCTTTATATCAAGGCCAAGGCTGCGGATCTGTCTTTTCCGGACCCTAAAATGTATACAGCATTGAGCTAACTTATTAAAACGAGCACCATTGGCCAGAGTAGCCTGTTCTCTGGGCAGCCGAACAAGTAGAGCAGAGTGTAAAGCAGAGAACCCTGCAAATGCTCAGAAGCTTCGGGACCTTTAACTGTCGGGAAGAACAGTCCAGAAATGTCGGATACGCAGCCACTCCGTATAATAAATTCCCCTGAGACTGAGGTGACCTCCACTCCAAAGTACAGACTGTTAGCTACCTCTGTTGTCCTCACTCTAATGAAAGCCAGAGACACACTAACCAACTGTCCTCTCACTGTCCTAATGACGATGGCACCGAGAACGAGAGAAGGAGAGGGAGAGAAACGGGAGCGAGAGCAATGTATTTCACTGGTCTGGCCTCGTAATACAGGCCCTTCAGCACCGTACCATAGCTCCTGATCCAGTCTGTCCTTCCAGCACCGTAACATAGCTCCTGATCCAGTCTGTCCTCCAGCACCGTACCATGGCTCCTGATCCAGTCTGTCCTTCCAGCACCGTATCATAGCTCCTGATCCAGTCTGTGCTTCCAGCACCGTACCATAGCTCCTGATCCAGTCTGTCCTTCCAGCACCGTACCATAGCTGCTGATCCAGTCTGTCCTTCCAGCACCGTACCATAGCTCCTGATCCAGTCTCAGTCCCTTCAGCACCGTACCATAACTCCTGATCCAGTCTGACCTTCCAGCACCGTACCATAGCTCCTGATCCAGTCTCAGTCTCTTGAGCACCGTACCATAGCTCCTCATCCAGTCTTTTCTTCCAGCACCGTACCATAGCTCCTGATCCAGTCTGTCCTACCAGCACAGTTCCATAGCTCCTGATCCAGTCTGTACTTCCAGCACCGTACCATAGCTCCTGATCCAGTCTGTCCTTCCAGCACCGTTCCATAGCTCCTGATCCAGTCTTTCCTTCCAGCACCGTACCATAGCTCCTGATCCAGTCTGTCCTTCCAGCACCGTACCATAGCTCCTGATCCAGTCTGTCCCTCCAGCACCGTACCATAGCTCCTGATCCAGTCTGTCCTTCCAGCACCGTACCATAAATCCTGATCCAGTCTGTCCTTCCAGCACCGTACCATGGCTCCTGATCCAGTCTGTCCTTCCAGCACCGTACAATAGCTCTTGATCCAGTCTGTCCTCCAGCACCGTACCATGGCTCCTGATCCAGTCTGTCCTTCCAGCACCGTGCCATAGCTCATGATCCAGTCTGTCCTTCCAGCACCGTACCATAGCTCCTGATCCAGTCTGACCTTCCAGCACCGTACCATAGCTCCTGATCCAGTCTCAGTCTCTTGAGCACCGTACCATAGCTCCTGATCCAGTCTTTCCTTCCAGCACCGTACCATAGCTCCTGATCCAGTCTGACCTTCCAGCACAGTTCCATAGCTCCTGATCCAGTCTGTACTTCCAGCACCGTAGCATAGCTCCTGATCCAGTCTGTCCTTCCAGCACCGTTCCATAGCTCCTGATCCAGTCTTTCCTTCCAGCACCATACCATAGCTCCTGATCCAGTCTGTCCTTCCAGCACCGTACCATAGCTCCTGATCCAGTCTGTCCCTCCAGCACCGTACCATAGCTCCTGATCCAGTCTGTCCTTCCAGCACCGTACCATAACTCCTGTACCAGTCTGTCCTTCCAGCACCGTACCATAGCTCCTGATCCAGTCTGCCCCTCCACCACCGTACCATAGCTCCTGATCCAGTCTGTCCTTCCAGCACCGTACCATAGCTCCTGATCCAGTCTCACACCCTCCAGCACCGTACCATAGCTCCTGATATAGTCTCAGTCCCTCCAGCACCGTACCATAGCTCCTGATCCAGTCTCAGTCCTTTCCGCACCGTACCATAGCTCCTGATCTAGTCTCAGTCCCTCCAGCACCGTACCATAGCTCCTGATCCAGTCTCAGTCCCTCCAGCACCGTACCATAGCTCCTGATCCAGTCTCAGTCCCTCCAGCACCGTACCATAGCTCCTGATCCAGTCTCAGTCCTTTCCGCACTGCACCATAGCTCCTGATCTAGTCTCAGTCACTCCAGCACCGTACCATGGCTCCTGATCCAGTCTCAGTCCCTCCAGCACCGTACCATAGCTCCTGATCCAGTCTGTCCTTCCAGCACCATGCCATAGCTCCTGATCCAGTCTTTCCTTCCAGGACCGTACCATAGCTCCTGATCCAGTCTGTCCTTCCAGCACAGTTCCATAGCTCCTGATCCAGTCTGTACTTCCAGCACCGTACCATAGCTCCTGATCCAGTCTGTCCTTCCAGCACCGTTCCATAGCTCCTGATCCAGTCTTTCCTTCCAGGACCGTACCATAGCTCCTGATCCAGTCTGTCCTTCCAGCACCATTCCATAGCTCCTGATCCAGTCTTTCCTTCCAGCACCGTACCATAACTCCTGATCCAGTCTGTCCTTCCAGCACCGTACCATAGCTCCTGATCCACTCTGTCCCTCCAGCACCGTACCATAGCTCCTGATCCAGTCTGTCCTTCCAGTACCGTACCATAGCTCCTGATCCAGTCTGTCCTTCCAGCACCGTACCATAGCTCCTGATCCAGTCTGTCCTTCCAGCACCATACCATAGCTCCTGATCCAGTCTGTCCTTCCAGCAACATACCATAGTTCCTGATTCAGTCTGTCCTTCCAGCACCATACCATAGCTCCTGATCCAGTCTCAGTCCCTTCAGCACTGTACCATAGCTCCTGATCCAGTCTGACACTCCAGCACCGTACCATGGCTCCTGATCCAGTCTGTCCTTCCAGCACCGTACCATAGCTCCTGATCCAGTCTGTCCTTCCAGCACCGTACCATAGCTCCTGATCCAGTCTGTCCTTCCAGAACCGTACCATAGCTCCTGATCCAGTCAGTCCTTCCAGCACCGTACCAAAACTCCTGATCCAGTCTGTCCTTCCAGCACCGTACCATAGCTCCTGATCCAGTCTTCCCCTCCAGCACCGTACCATAGCTCCTGATCCAGTCTGTCCTTCCAGCACCGTACCATAGCTCCTGATCCATTCTGTCCTTTCAGCACTGTACCATAGCTCCTGATCCAGTCTAACAACCTCCAGCACCGTACCATAGCTTTTGATATAGTCTCAGTCCCTCCAGGACCGTACCATAGCTCCTGATCCAGTCTCAGTCCTTTCCACACCGTACCATAACTCCTGATCCAGTCTCAGTCCCTCCAGCACCGTACCATATTTCCTGATCCAGTCTGTCCTTCCAGCACCGTACCATAGCTCCTGATTCAGTCTGTCCTTCCAGCACCATACCATAGCTCCTGATCCAGTCTCAGTCCCTTCAGCACTGTACCATAGCTCCTGATCCAGTCTGACACTCCAGCACCGTACCATGGCTCCTGATCCAGTCTGTCCTTCCAGCACCGTACCATAGCTCCTGATCCAGTCTGTCCTTCGAGCACCGTACCATAGCTCCTGATCCAGTCTGTCCTTCCAGAACCGTACCATAGCTCCTGATCCAGTCTGTCCTCCAGCACCGTACCATGGCTCCTGATCCAGTCTGTCCTTCCAGCACCGTATCATAGCTCCTGATCCAGTCTGTGCTTCCAGCACCGTACCATAGCTCCTGATCCAGTCTGTCCTTCCAGCACCGTACCATAGCTGCTGATCCAGTCTGTCCTTCCAGCACCGTACCATAGCTCCTGATCCAGTCTCAGTCCCTTCAGCACCGTACCATAACTCCTGATCCAGTCTGACCTTCCAGCACCGTACCATAGCTCCTGATCCAGTCTCAGTCTCTTGAGCACCGTACCATAGCTCCTCATCCAGTCTTTTCTTCCAGCACCGTACCATAGCTCCTGATCCAGTCTGTCCTACCAGCACAGTTCCATAGCTCCTGATCCAGTCTGTACTTCCAGCACCGTACCATAGCTCCTGATCCAGTCTGTCCTTCCAGCACCGTTCCATAGCTCCTGATCCAGTCTTTCCTTCCAGCACCGTACCATAGCTCCTGATCCAGTCTGTCCTTCCAGCACCGTACCATAGCTCCTGATCCAGTCTGTCCCTCCAGCACCGTACCATAGCTCCTGATCCAGTCTGTCCTTCCAGCACCGTACCATAAATCCTGATCCAGTCTGTCCTTCCAGCACCGTACCATGGCTCCTGATCCAGTCTGTCCTTCCAGCACCGTACAATAGCTCCTGATCCAGTCTGTCCTCCAGCACCGTACCATGGCTCCTGATCCAGTCTGTCCTTCCAGCACCGTGCCATAGCTCATGATCCAGTCTGTCCTTCCAGCACCGTACCATAGCTCCTGATCCAGTCTGACCTTCCAGCACCGTACCATAGCTCCTGATCCAGTCTCAGTCTCTTGAGCACCGTACCATAGCTCCTGATCCAGTCTTTCCTTCCAGCACCGTACCATAGCTCCTGATCCAGTCTGACCTTCCAGCACAGTTCCATAGCTCCTGATCCAGTCTGTACTTCCAGCACCGTAGCATAGCTCCTGATCCAGTCTGTCCTTCCAGCACCGTTCCATAGCTCCTGATCCAGTCTTTCCTTCCAGCACCATACCATAGCTCCTGATCCAGTCTGTCCTTCCAGCACCGTACCATAGCTCCTGATCCAGTCTGTCCCTCCAGCACCGTACCATAGCTCCTGATCCAGTCTGTCCTTCCAGCACCGTACCATAACTCCTGTACCAGTCTGTCCTTCCAGCACCGTACCATAGCTCCTGATCCAGTCTGCCCCTCCACCACCTTACCATAGCTCCTGATCCAGTCTGTCCTTCCAGCACCGTACCATAGCTCCTGATCCAGTCTCACACCCTCCAGCACCGTACCATAGCTCCTGATATAGTCTCAGTCCCTCCAGCACCGTACCATAGCTCCTGATCCAGTCTCAGTCCTTTCCGCACCGTACCATAGCTCCTGATCTAGTCTCAGTCCCTCCAGCACCGTACCATAGCTCCTGATCCAGTCTCAGTCCCTCCAGCACCGTACCATAGCTCCTGATCCAGTCTCAGTCCCTCCAGCACCGTACCATAGCTCCTGATCCAGTCTCAGTCCTTTCCGCACCGTACCATAGCTCCTGATCTAGTCTCAGTCACTCCAGCACCGTACCATGGCTCCTGATCCAGTCTCAGTCCCTCCAGCACCGTACCATAGCTCCTGATCCAGTCTGTCCTTCCAGCACCATGCCATAGCTCCTGATCCAGTCTTTCCTTCCAGGACCGTACCATAGCTCCTGATCCAGTCTGTCCTTCCAGCACAGTTCCATAGCTCCTGATCCAGTCTGTACTTCCAGCACCGTACCATAGCTCCTGATCCAGTCTGTCCTTCCAGCACCGTTCCATAGCTCCTGATCCAGTCTTTCCTTCCAGGACCGTACCATAGCTCCTGATCCAGTCTGTCCTTCCAGCACCATTCCATAGCTCCTGATCCAGTCTTTCCTTCCAGCACCGTACCATAACTCCTGATCCAGTCTGTCCTTCCAGCACCGTACCATAGCTCCTGATCCACTCTGTCCCTCCAGCACCGTACCATAGCTCCTGATCCAGTCTGTCCTTCCAGTACCGTACCATAGCTCCTGATCCAGTCTGTCCTTCCAGCACCGTACCATAGCTCCTGATCCAGTCTGTCCTTCCAGCACCATACCATAGCTCCTGATCCAGTCTGTCCTTCCAGCAACATACCATAGTTCCTGATTCAGTCTGTCCTTCCAGCACCATACCATAGCTCCTGATCCAGTCTCAGTCCCTTCAGCACTGTACCATAGCTCCTGATCCAGTCTGACACTCCAGCACCGTACCATGGCTCCTGATCCAGTCTGTCCTTCCAGCACCGTACCATAGCTCCTGATCCAGTCTGTCCTTCCAGCACCGTACCCTAGCTCCTGATCCAGTCTGTCCTTCCAGAACCGTACCATAGCTCCTGATCCAGTCAGTCCTTCCAGCACCGTACCAAAACTCCTGATCCAGTCTGTCCTTCCAGCACCGTACCATAGCTCCTGATCCAGTCTGCCCCTCCAGCACCGTACCATAGCTCCTGATCCAGTCTGTCCTTCCAGCACCGTACCATAGCTCCTGATCCATTCTGTCCTTTCAGCACTGTACCATAGCTCCTGATCCAGTCTCACACCCTCCAGCACCGTACCATAGCTTTTGATATAGTCTCAGTCCCTCCAGGACCGTACCATAGCTCCTGATCCAGTCTCAGTCCTTTCCGCACCGTACCATAACTCCTGATCCAGTCTCAGTCCCTCCAGCACCGTACCATATTTCCTGATCCAGTCTGTCCTTCCAGCACCGTACCATAGCTCCTGATCCAGTCTTTCCTTCCAGGACCGTACCATAGCTCCTGATCCAGTCTGTCCTTCCATAACAGTTCCATAGCTCCTGATCCAGTCTGTACTTCCAGCACCGTACCATAGCTCCTGATCCAGTCTGTCCTTCCAGCACCGTTCCATAGCTCCTGATCCAGTCTTTCCTTCCAGGACCGTACCATAGCTCCTGATCCAGTCTGTCCTTCCAGCACCGTTCCATAGCTCCTGATCCAGTCTGTACTTCCAGCACCGTACCATAGCTCCTGATCCAGTCTGTCCTTCCAGCACCGTTCCATAACTCCTGATCCAGTCTTTCCTTTCAGCACTGTACCATAGCTCCTGATCCAGTCTGACACTCCAGCACCGTACCATGGCTCCTGATCCAGTCTGTCCTTCCAGCACCGTACCATGGCTCCTGATCCAGTCTCAGCCCTCCAGCACCGTACCATAGCTCCTGATCCAGTCTGTCCTTCCAGCACCATACCATAGCTCCTGATCCAGTCTGTCCTTCCAGAACCGTACCATAGCTCCTGATCCAGTCAGTCCTTCCAGCATCATACCATAGCTCCTGATCCAGTCTGTCCTCCAGCACCCTACCATAGCTCCTGATCCAGTCTGTCCTTCCAGCACCGTACCATAGCTCCTGATCCAGTCTGTCCTTCCAGCACCGTACCATAACTCCTGATCCAGTCCGTCCTTCCAGCACCGTACCATAGCTCCTGATCCAGTCTCAGTCCCTTCAGCACTGTACCATAGCTCCTGATCCAGTCTGACCCTCCAGCAATGTACCATAGCTCCAGATCCAGTCTGTCCTTCCAGCACCGTACCATGGCTCCTGATCCAGTCTCAGTCCATCCAGCACCGTACCATAGCTCCTAATCCAGTCAGTCCTTCCAGCACCGTACCATAGCTCCTGATCCAGTCTGTCCTTCCAGCACTGTACCATAACTCCAGATCCAATCTGTCCTTCCAGCACCGTATTATAGTGCCTGATCCAGTCTGACTTTCCACCACTGAACCATAACTCCTGATCCAGTCTCAGTCCCTCCAGCACCGTACCATAGCTCCTGATCCAGTCTGTCCTTCCAGCACTGTACCATAACTCCTGATCCAGTCTCAGCCCATCCTGCATCGTACCATAGCTCCTGATCCAGTCTCAGCCCCTCCAGCATCGTACCATAGCTCCTGATCCAGTCTCATCCCCTCCAGCATCGTACCATAGCTCCTGATCCAGTCTCAGCCCCTCCAGCATCGTACCATTGCTCTTGATCCAGTCTCTTCTCTACAGAGGATTTTCATTTAGCCATTCTCTGTGATTTTCCTCTCTGGAAACAAGCAAATCATTTTCTCATAGACATGCTCATTAACCGACAGGCTGCTCCCTGCCAGTTTCAATATTTGAATATTCCCGTGTTGGCCATCGAAGGTCTGATCGCTTCCATTAGAGCCAGTTCTGACATGCCAGGTAGTGAGGGGGACTCTGAGGAATGGAGACCTGGATGTCAGCATGCAATAAGCAGTAAAGAATGGCTTAACTGCAGTATTCGGATCCTGACATGACATGAGAGAATGGTTGTCTATCTGAAGCTAATTATAATGTACATCTAGATCTTTAGAGAAGTAAATGGGGTACAAATTAGGATATATTGGACATGAACATGATAGTAAGTGTGAGAATGTCATCGTCTACAAGCGATTAAACACACACACACACACATACACACACACACACACACATCCATTGTATTTCCCTAATATGCTCTGCTTTAAATCACCATTGTCTGTTGCCATTGAAATCCAGAGAAAGAGAGATCAATATAATAGGTTTGGCACCGCGCCAAAATCACCCCTGACAATGTGAGGCGGGCATTTGAAATCATTGGTGCATAACCAGTGCGTTTGGGGGATAAAAATAATTATTCTCTCTCGTCTTTGCCAGGTAGCTGTGTGTGTGTATGTTGGGTGGGAGGCACAATGCCCAGGTCTGAGGGAAGGGGTGCCTCCCAGGTCTGAGGGAAGGGGTGCCTCCCAGGTCTGAGGGAAGGGGTGCCTCCCAGGTCTGAGGGAAGGGGTGCCTCCCAGGTCTGAGGGAAGGGGTGCCTCCCAGGTCTGAGGGAAGGGGTGCCTCCCAGGTCTGAGGGAAGGGGGTGCCTCCCAGGTCTGAGGGAAGGGGTGCCTCCCAGGTCTGAGGGAAGGGGTGCCTCCCAGGTCTGAGGGAAGGGGTGCCTCCCAGATCTGAGGGTAGGGGTGCCTCCCAGGTCTGCAAATTGGCTCGGGCCATCAGACACGGGCATCTGAATGAGATGCCAGTTGAGGAGAGGAGAGAGGGAGAGAAGGGAGGGAGAGAGGGAGAGGAGAGGGGGAGGGAGAGAGGGAGAGGAGAGTGGGGAAACCATTTCAATGATTTCCCCAACCTGGCACCGTCTAGGATGAGGATGACTGAACTGGAGAAGAATTGCAAAGGGTTTATTTGGCGCTTTGTTCTTTAATTTTCTCTTTTGGGGGGAGAAAAATCAGAGGATTTAGTCCGTCTGTCTGTCTGGTTGGCATCAAAGTTATGAAAGGCGGCAAGCAATGGAAGTGAAGGTGTAGAAAACAAATGACTGTTTCTTTTGGAGGAATTTGTTCTCCTGTTCTCAGTCCCTCTGGACTGCAGATCATTTCAGTCCTCTTATATTTCTTAGAGAATTATTCTTAATTTATGAAGTCCGTGGATATTTGAATGTCAATTTACTGTCCAACATCTGTCCAGCATCTGCTGTGACTCTTCAAAATCTCCAGACAATGATGAGCATATTCATAAAAGGGAGTCTGAGTATGGAAAGCGCGCGCGCACACACGCGCACACACACGCGCACACACACACACACGCGCACACACACACACACACACACAACCCTCCACCAACTTACACACACCAACACACACACCTCTGGCCCCCTGCAGACTGGGCTGGTGCAACGGAAGTCTCTGCGGGAGCGCTAGATTAAAAATGACAATCACTCTACGGTACGTAGCGCTGTGCATCGTACACCACAGGCAGCACAGGTGTCTTTGTTAAGAGACACCCAGCATTCTGAGAGGACTAATTATCTGCAGTTATTTTGGCAGTTACAGATACAGAATAAATTCCCTGCACAGCCACGGCCCTGACTCCTACTGCTAGAAATGACATGCTGGGAGGCAGTTTGTGAGTTGTTATACACTATATATACAAAAGTATGTGGACACCACTTCAGAATTAGTGGATTCGGCTATTTCAGCCACACCCGTTGCTGACAGGTGTATAAAATCGAGCACACAGTGAAGGGAAATATTAACGTTACTGTCACGATCGTTATTAGAAGCGGACCAAGGCGCAGCGTGATAGGCGTACATCTTTTAATGAGTACTTTTCACCAACAACAACAAAACGATACGTGAAGTCTAAAGGTTCACCAACACAAACCTACACAGAACAAGATCCCACAATCAACTGTGCAAAACAGGCTGCCTAAGTATGGTTCCCAATCAGAGACAACGAGCTACAGCTGCCTCTGATTGGGAACCACCCTGGCCAACATAGATCTAAACGATCTAGAAAGAAAACATAGAACAACTAAACATAGGAACTAACACCCTGGCTCAACATTAAAGAGTCCCCAGAGCCAGGGTGTGACAGTTACGGCATACAATGACATTCTAGACGATTCTGTGCTTCCAACTTTGTGGCAACAGTTTGGGGAAGGCCCTTTCCTGTTTCAGCATGACAATGACCCGTGCAATAAGCGAGGTCCATACAGAAATGGTTTGTCGAGATCGGTGTGGAAGAACTTGACTGGCCTGCTGACCTCAACCCCATCGAACACCTTTGGGTTGAATTGGAATGCCGACTGCGAGCCAGGCCTAATTGGTCAACGTCGGTGCCCGACCTCACTAATGGTTTTGTGGCTGAATTGAAGCAAGACCCCACAGCAATGTTCCAACATCTAGTGGAAAGCCTTCCCAGAAGAGTGGAGGCTGTTATAGCAGCAAAGGGGGGACCAACTCCATATTAATGCCCATAATTTTGGAATGAGATGTTCGACGAGCAGGTGTCCACATACTTCTGGTCATGTAGTGTACCTTAGATAAGCTAGTGAGTTGTTATACCTTAGATAACCTAACCTTGACAAAGTAGATGTATCTGATGGAATTTTAACTACCTGAATATCTACAGAAGCTATACAGAATATCTGTAGTTATTGATTAACTATCTATAGTATGCATACAACTGATGTATCATCAGTACAAACTAAATGCCAGCCAGGTAGGTATTGGATGGAGACTGCAGTGTGGTCATAAGAAACTCTTCAAAATATTGTATTGGCTTGTTATAATTTTAGTTTACTTATAGATGAAAAACAGTCTTGAAAAAAGAGGTAGAAGAGATAGTGAAGACAAGTCTAAGTGGTAACCCTCAGCACTCTGAGGCGGGGTGGTACAGTTGGGCTTTCACAAAGCCCATCCTGATCCGGAGCGAATGATTGGACAGCTTTACGCAGAATATATGAACTCAGAAGAGGAACTTAAAGCATCTAATTATCAACACTCAACTGATGTCATTCAAATGCATTAATACAAGTTGAACAAGGAGAAGAACTCACAACTAAATAATGCATACTTCACCTAGAGGAAAACAAAAATACTCCACTGCAGGATTTCTGTAATAGTATTCATTACACTAAGGCTGGTGTTAACTGTCTCTTTTCAACTGTGTGTGTGTGTGTGTGTGTGTGTGTGTGTGTGTGTGTGTGTGTGTGTGTGTGTGTGTGTGTGTGTGTGTGTTAGCCATTGAACACCTCTACTGCCTGTCTATGTTTGAGTGACGTCACCGATTCAAACGCTACTAACGCGCACCGCTAACTAGTTAGCCATTTCACACTGGTTACACCTGCTCCCCACTACATTACAGTAGCTGCTATCTTTAACATGTATTCTCCATGTAGTCTGCTCCCCACTACATTACAGTAGCTGCTATCTTTAACATGTATTCTCCATGTAGCCTGCTCCCCACTACATTACAGTAGCTGCTATCTTTAACATGTATTCTCCATGTAGCCTGCTCCCCACTACATTATAGTAGCTGCTATCTTTAACATGTATTCTCCATGTAGCCTGCTCCCCACTACATTACAGTAGCTGCTATCTTTAACATGTATTCTCCATGTAGCCTGCTCCCCACTACATTACAGTAGCTGCTATCTTTAACATGTATTCTCCATGTAGCCTGCTCCCCACTACATTACAGTAGCTGCTATCTTTAACATGTATTCTCCATGTAGCCTGCTCCCCACTACATTACAGTAGCTGCTATCTTTAACATGTATTCTCCATGCAGCCTGCTCCCCACTACATTAGAGTGGATCACATGGCATCATACTGTGCCCCTGCAGGAATAACAGCCCTTGTAATTTAAATGAATAAAAAAGAAGAGGATCATCCCTAGTGAGAGTTCCAAACTACTCTCTTCCCTCTCTTCTCTTCTCCTTACAGAGAATTGGGAGTATTCATGAGGGAGGGAGCATTGAGCAGAGCAGGCACCACCATTCTGTTGTTGTGTCAAGGGGGCTGAGTTGTGTCTGTATCCATGATCGGAGGTGGCACAGGCGGGGAGAGGAAGGGAGTGGGGTAGAGGATTGGGGACTGTCCCCTATGGGGTCTCTGTCTCTCTCTCTCGCTTTCTACGGTCTCTCTCTCTCTCTTGCTCTCTCTACGGTCTCGCTCTCTTTCTAGCTCTCTCTCTCTCTCTCTCTACAGTTGCTCTCTCTATCTCTCTCTCTATCTCTCGCTCTCTCTTTCTATAGTCTCTCATCCCTATCTGTTCCAGTGAGTGGGTTTACAAAGACATCTATCCATCTGTTCTGTTGGAGGAGAGGCCTGGATTTGGGGTTTGTGAGAGAGATCCCCTGCAATCTCGCTCCCGCTATCTCTCAGAACTCTATCCATACGTCCTCTCCTCTCCCTCTATCTCTCAGAACTCTATCCCTACGTCCTCTCCTCTCCCTCTATCTCTCAGAACTCTATCCCTACGTCCTCTCCTCTCCCGCTATCTCTCAGAACTCTATCCCTACGTCCTCTTCTCTCCCTCCCTCTCCTTTAGTTAGTTCTGAGGAGTTTTGAGGGGTGGGGTAGGGGTTAGTGAAGATATAAAAAGAGAAGGTGACCTGAAGGTGGCACTGGAGTACACCCATTGTCTCTTTCTGACTGTGTTCCAACTCTGAAACTTTCTGGCACTATGTACTGCGTTTACATACGCATGCATGCAGTTGGAGGGGGAAGTTGGAGCTATTGGCTCCCTCCTTATGCCCTATATCCCACCCACACATACACGACTAAACCACACTCAGCTGTCACCACATACACACATCTCACACAGTTACACACTACCCATCATCACACCTGCATCCCTCATGTTCTAACAATTCTCTCTCTCTCTCTCTCTCTCTCTCTCTCTCTCTCTCTCTCTCTCTCTCTCTCTCTCTCTCTCTCTCTCTCTCTCTCTCTCTCTCTCTCTCTCTCTCTCTCTCTCTCTCTCTCTCTCTCTCTCTCTCTCTCTCTCTCTTTCTTTCTTTATAACTGAAGACCCAATTATTATCTACCAGAGAGTACTTTTATAATCAGGGCACACGAACATCGCAATAAACAAAACGGCTTCGGCTTCTTTATCTGCCTAGTCCATTCTTTCAATTCACTAAGACCACAGAAGTGGTTGAAGGCTAACATCATTTGTTTCTGTATGTGTCTATGTTTTCTTACAAAGAAGCAACATTCTATAGAACAAAATAAGCAAAATAGACTTAATCTCTATTGAGCAAAAATAGGCTACTTTTGTCTATGTAAAGTTGGTGACAAGCAAACGTAAAGTAACTTTTATATGGTTATCATGATGGTTAGCATTAAGTGTTTATCAAAACATGACATATTAATAATTGTTCTGTAAAATGAAAAATGCTTTGCAGACATGGCATCAATCTCTGCATAGCGGCAGGGGGACAGCCATAGTTGGGCCTTGGATGGCATACAGTGCATTCGGAAAGTATTCAGACCACTTCACTTTTTGTAACGTTACAGCCTTATTCTAAAATTTATTAAATAGTTTCCCTCATAAATCTACACACAATACCCCATAATGACAAAGCAAAAACAGGTTTTTAGACTTTTGTGCAAATGTATTTAAAATAAAAAACTGAAATATCACATTTTCATAAGTATTCAGACCCTTTACTCAGTACTTTGTTGAAGCACCTTTGGCAGCGATTACAGCCTTGAGTCTTCTTGGGTATGACGCTACATGCTTGGCACACCTGTATTTGGGAGTTTCTCCCATTCTTCTCTGTAGATCCTCTTAAGCTCTGTCAGGTTGGATGGGGAGCGTCGCTGCACAGCTATTTTCAGGTCTCTCCAGAGATGTTCGATCGGGTTCAAGTCCGGGCTCTGGCTGAGCCACTCAAGGACATTCCGAGATTCGTCCCGAAGCCACTCCGTTGTTTTGGCTGTGTGCTTAGGGTCGTTGTCCTGTTGGAAGGTAAACCTTCGCCCCAGTCTGAGGTCCTGAGTGCATCAAGGATCTCTCTGTACTTTGCTCCGTTCATCTTTCCCTCGATCCTGACTAGTCTCCCAGTCCCTGCCGCTGAAAAACATCCCCACAGCATGATGCTGCCACCACCATGCTTCACGGTAGGGATGGTGATGGGTTTCCTTCTTTTGGCAAACTCCAAGCGGGCTGTCATGTGCCTTTTACTGAGGAGGGGCTTTCGTCTGGCCACTCTACCATAAAGGCCTGATTGGTGGAGTGCTGCAGAGATGGTTGTCCTTCTGGAAGGTTCTCCAATCTCCACAGAGGAACTCTGGAGCTCTGTCAGAGTGACCATCGGGTTCTTGTTCACCTCGCTGACCAAGGCCCTTCTCCCCCTGATTGCTCAGTTTGGCCAGGCGGCCAGCTCTAGGAAGAGTCTTGGTGGTTCCAAACTTCTTCCATTTAAGAATGATGGAGGCCACTGTGTTTAATGCTGCAGAAATGTTTTGGTACCCTTCCCCAGATCTGTGCCTCGTCACAATCCTGTCTCGGAACTCTACAGACAATTCCTTCGACCTCATGGCTTGGTTTTTTCTCTGACATGCACTGTCAACTGTGGGACCTTATATAGACAGGTGTGTGCCTTTCCAAATCATTTCCAATAGATTGAATTTACCACAGATGGACTCCAATCAAGTTGTAGAAACATCTCAAGGATGATCAATGGAAACAGGATGCACCTGAGCTCAATTTCGAATCTCATAGCAAAGGGTCTGAATTCTTATGTAAATAAATCAAATCAAGGCTATATATACAGGGGGGTACCGTTGCAGAGTCAATGTGCGGGGGCACCGGCTAGTTGAGGTAGTTGAGGTAATATGTACATGTGGGTAGAGTTAAAGTGACTATGCATAAATAATTAACAATTAACAGAGTAGCAGCAGCGTAAAAAGGATGGGGTGGGGGGGCAGTGCAAATAGTCCGGGTAGCCATGATTAGCTGTTCAGGAGTCTTATGGCTTGGGGGTAGAAGCTGTTGAGAAGTCTTTTGGACCTAGACTTGGCACTCCGGTTCCGCTTGCCGTGCGGTAGCAGAGAGAACAGTCTATGACTAGGGTGGCTGGAGTCTTTGACAATTTTGAGGGCCTTCCTCTGACTCCGCCTGGTATAGAGGTCCTGGATGGCAGGAAGCTTGGCCCCAGTGATGTACTGGGCCGTACGCACTACCCTCTGTAGTGCCTTGCGGTCGGAGGCCAAGCAGTTGCCATACCAGGCGGTGATGCAACCAGTCAGGATGCTCTCGATGGTGCAGCTGTAGAATTTCTTGAGGATCTGAGGACCCATGCCAAATCTTTTCAGTCTCCTGAGGGGAAATAGGCTTTGTCGTGCCCTCTTCACGACTGTCTTGGTGTGTTTGGACCATGATAGTTCGTTGGTGATGTGGACACCAAGGAACTTGAAGCTCTCAACCTGTTCCACTACAGCCCCGTCGATGAGAATGGGGCGTGCTCAGTCCTCTTTTTTTTCCTGTAGTCCACAATCATCTCCTTTGTCTTGGTCACGTTGAGGGAGAGGTTGTTGTCCTGGCACCACACGGCCAGGTCTCTGACCTCCTCCCTATAGGCTGTCTCATCGTTGTCGGTGATCAGGCCTACCACTGTTGTGTCGTCGGCAAACTTAATGATGGTGTTGGAGTCGTGCCTGGCCATGCAGTCATGGGTGAACAGAGAGTACAGGAGGGGACTGAGCACGCACCCCTGAGGGGCCCCCGTGTTGAGGATCAGTGTGGCAGATGTGTTGTTACCTACCCTTACCACCTGGGGGCGGCCCGTCAGGAAGTCCAGGATCCAGTTGCAGAGGGAGGTGTTTAGTCCCAGGATCCTTAGCTTAGTGATGAGCTTAGAGGGCACTATGGTGTTGAATGCTGAGCTGTAGTCAATGAATAGCATTCTCACGTAGGTGTTCCTCTTGTCCAGGTGGGAAAGGGCAGTGTGGAGTGCAATAGAGATTGCATCATAGGTGGATCTGTTGGGGCGGTATGCAAATTGGAGTGGGTCTAGGGTTTCTGGGATAATGCTGTTGATGTGAGCCATGACCAGCCTTTCAAAGCACTTCATGGCTACAGACGTCAGTGCTACGGGTCGGTAGTCATTTAGGCAGGTTATCTTAGAGTCCTTGGGCACGGGGACTATGGTGGTCTGCTTGAAACATGTTGGTATTACAGACTCAGTCAGGGACATGTTGAAAATGTCAGTGAAGACACTTGCCAGTTGGTCAGCACATGCTCGGAGTACACATCCTGGTAATCCGTCTGGCCCTGCGGCCTTGTGAATGTTGACCTGCTTAAAAGTCTTACTCACATCGGCTACGGAGAGCGTGATCACATAGTCATCCGGAACAGCTGGTGCTCTCATGCATGCTTCAGTGTTGCTTGCCTCGAAGCGAGCATAGAAGTGGTTTAGCTCGTCTGGTAGGCTTGTGTCACTGGGCAGCTCGCGGCTGTGCTTCCCTTTGTAGTCTGTAATAGTTTTCAAGCCCTGCCACATCCGACGAGCGTCAGAGCCAGTGTAGTACGATTCAATCTTAGTCCTGTATTGACTATTTGCCTGTTTGATGGTTCGTCGGAGGTCATAGCGGGATTTCTTATAAGCGTCCGGGTTAGAGTCCCGTTCCTTGAAAGCGGCAGCTCTACCCTTTAGCTCAGTGCGGATGTTTCCTGTAATCCATGGCTTCTGGTTGGGGTATGTACGTACGGTCACTGTGGGGACGACATCATCGATGCACTTATTGATGAAGCCAGTGACTGATGTGGTGTACTCCTCAATGCTGTCTGAAGAATCCCGGAACATGTTCCAGTCTGTGCTAGCAAAACAGTCCTGTAGCTTAGCATCTGCGTCATCTGACCACTTTTTTATTAACCGAGTCACTGGTGCTTCCTGCTTTAGTTTTTGCTTACAAGCAGGAATCAGGAGGATAGAGTTATGGTCAGATTTGCCAAATGGAGGGCGAGGAAGAGCTTTGTATGCGTCTCTGTGTGTGGAGTAAAGGTGGTCTAGAGTTTGTTTTCTTCTGGTTGCACATTTAACATGCTGGTAGAAATTAGGTAGAACGGATGTAAGTTTCCCTGCATTAAAGTCCCCGGCCACTAGGAGCGCTGCATCTGGATGAGCGTTTTCCTGTTGATTTATGGCCTTGTACAACTCATTCAGTACAATCTTAATGCCAGCATTGGTTTGTGGTGGTAAATAGACAGCTATGAAAAATATAGATGAAAACTCTCTTGGTAAATAGTGTGGTCTACAGCTTATCATAAGATACTCTACCTCAGGCGAGCAAAACCTCGAGACTTCCTTAGTATTTGATTTTGTGCACCAGCTGTTGTTTACAAATATACACAGACCGCCACCCCTTGTTTTACCGGAGTCAGCCGTTCTATCCTGCCGATGTAGCGTATAGCCCGCTAGCTGTATGAAATCCATGTCGTCGTTCAGCCACGACTCGGTGAAACATAAGATATTACAGTTTTTAATGTCCCGTTGGTAGGATAACCGTAATCTTAAGTCATCCAATTTATTTTCAAATGATTGAACGTTGGCTAATAGGATTGATGGAAGAGGCAGTTTACTCGCTCGCCGTCGGATCCTTACAAGGCACCCCGATCTACGTCCACGATATCTCCGTCTTTTCCTCACGCGAATGACGGGGATTTGGGCCTTGTCGGGTGTCTGTTTGATATCCTTCGCGGCCGCCTCGTTGAAGAAAAAATCTTCGTCCAATACGAGGTGAGTAATCGCTGTCCTGATATCCAGAAGCTCTTTTTGGTTATAAGAGACGATGGCAGAAACATTATGTACAAAATAAATTACAAATAACGCCGAAAAACGCACATAATAGTACAATTGGTTAGAGGGCTGTAAAACGGCAGCCATCTTCTCCGGCGCTGTTCTCTAGCGCATTTCTGTTTGTTTTTTTGTATAAATCTGCTAACATTTCTAAAAACCAGTTTTTGCTTTGTCATTATGGGGTATTGTGTGTAGATTGACGAGGACATTTTTTTATTTAATCAATTTTAGAATAAGACTGTAACGTAACAAAATGTGGAAAAAGGGAAGAGGTCTGAATACTTTCCAAATGCACTGTAGGCCCACCCATTTGGCAGCCAGGCGCACCCACTGGGGAGCCAGGCCCAGCCAATCAGAATGAGTTTTCCCCCACAAAAGGGCTTTATTACAGACAGAATTACTCATCAGCCGGCTTGTGGTAGAGAAATTAACATTAAATTCTCTGGCAACAGTTCTGGTGGACATTCCTGCAGTCAGCATTCCAATTGCACACTCCCTCAAAACTTGAGACATCTATGGCATTGTCTTGTGTGACAAAACTGCACATTTTAAAGTGGCCTTTTATTGTCCCCAGCACACGGTGCACCTGTGTAATGATCATGCTGTTTAATCAGCTTCTTGATATGCCACACCTGTCAGGTGGATAAATTATCTTGGCAAAGGAGAAATGCTCACTAACAGGGATGTAAAAAAATGTGTGCACAACATTTAAGATAAATAGGCTTTTTGTGCATATGTAAAATGTCTGGGATTTTTTATTTCAGCTCATGAAACATGGGGCCAACACTTTACATGTTGCATTTATATTTTTGTTCAGTGTATATACGGTCTACAAAAACCATGCCATATCATATGCTACACAGTCACACACACCGCCACACTATTTCTCCTCAATTATTCTCACATAACCAGATAGTGTGTAACATCAAACCAGGGAGGATGGTGGGAGAGGCAGTGGGGGGGCTCGTGTGTGGGCTGCTGCCTCCAGCAGAGAGTACACTCTTCTCTCCTATCATTTGATCTCATATTGTAATCCCAGGTGTTTTGAATAATTTATAGGATACAGCTTCTCGTTAAACAATAATTTATATGTGTCTATGAGAATTAATTCCACGGGAAAATAATGAGACAGACCAGAGCTGAGAGAGGAGAGGGAGCATTTATGTAGGAAATAAATAGATAATAATTATTATAATAATAATAACAAATAAAATACATTTAAATGTTTCATGAGCTGAAATAAAAGATCCCAGAAATTCTCCATACGCACAATAAATTTATTTCTTATTTATTTTCTGCTCAAATTTCTTCACATCCCTGTTAGTGATTATTTCTCCTTTGCCAAGATAATCCATCCACCTGACAGGTGTGGCATATGAAGGAGGTGATTAAACAGCATGATCATTACACAGGTGTACCTTGTGCTGGGCACAATAAAAGGCCACTCTAAAATGTGCAGTTTTGTCACACAACACAATGCCAGAGATGTCTCAAGTTTTGAGGGAGCGTGCAATTGGCATGCTGACTGCAGGAATGTCCACCAGAGCTGTTGCCAGAGAATTACATGTTGATTTCTCTACCCTAAGCCGCCTCCAACGTCGTTTTAGAGAGTTTGGCATTATGTCCAACCGGCCTCACAACCACAGACCACGTGTAACCATGCCAGCCAAGGACCTCCACATCCGGCTTCTTCACCTGTGGGATCGTCTGAGACCAGACACCCAGACAGCTGACAAAACTGAAGAGTATTTCTGTCTGTAATAATGCCCTTTGTGGGGAAAAACTCATTCTGATTGGCTGGGCCTGGCTCCCCAGTGGGTGGGCCTATGCCCACCCAGGCCCACCTGTGGCTGTGCCCCTGCCCAGTCATGTGAAATCCATAGATTAGGGCCTAATGAATTTGTCAAAGACTCAAGCCACCCTAGTCATAGACTGTTCTCTCTGCTACCGCACGGCAAGCGGTACCGGAGTGCCAAGTCTAGTTTCAAAAGGCTTCTCAACAGCTTCTACCCCCAAGCCATAAAACTCCTGAACAGCTAATCATGGCTACCCCGACTATTTGCACTGCCCCCCCACCCCACCCCACCTTTTACGCTGCTGCTACTCTGTTTACTATTTATGCATAGTCACTTTAACTCTACCCACATGTACATATTACCTCAATTACCTCTACTAGCCGGTGCCCCCGCACATTGACTCTGTACCGTTACCCCCCCTGTATATAGCCTCCCTACTGTTATTTTATTTTACTGCTGCTCTTTAGTTATTTGCTTTTATTTTTTTACTTAACACTTTTTTTATTTTACTTTTTCTTTAAAAAACTGCATTGTTGGTTAAGGGCTTGTAAGTACTCGGGCTCCCGAGTGGCGCAGTGTTCTTAGGCTGTCACGCCCTGACTCTGGGGACTGGTATTTGTTGAGTCAGGGTGTGTATTTTCTGTGTGGTATGTTCTATGTTGTATTTTCTAGGTTTAGATCTAGATCGTCTAGATCTATGTTGGCCGGTGTGGTTCCCAATCAGAGGCAGCTGTCGCTCGTTGTCTCTGATTGGGGACCATACTTAGGCAGCCTATTGGCACTAGTAGGTTGTGGGATCTTGTTCCGTGTTAGGTATGTTGTTTGTGTACCTTGGACTTCACGTTTCGTTTGTTGTTTTGTCGTTGTGTATTCGGTTCAAATAAATATGTATGCATATCACGCTGCGCCTTGGTCTGACCCGTTCCTTAACGAACGTGACAAAGGCACTGCATCTCAGTGCTTGAGGCGTCACTACAGACCCCCTGGTTCGATTCCAGGCTGTATCACAACCGGCCGTGATTGGGAGTCCCATAGGGCGGCGCACAATTGGCCCAGCGTCGTCCGGGTTTGGCCGGTGTAGGCAGTCATTGTAAATAATTGGCCCAGCGTCGTCCGGGTTTGGCCGGTGTAGGCAGTCATTATAAATAATACTTTTTTCTTAACTGACTTGCCTAGGTAAATAAAGGTACATTTTTTTATTTTTTTATAAATTTAAATAAATATTGCACTGTAATGTCTACACCTGTTGTATTCGGCGCATGTGGCAAATACAATTTGATTTGATTTATTTCAATTGATTGATATCCTTATATGAACTGTAACTCAGTAAAATTGTTGAAATGGTTACATGTTGCATTTATATTTTTGTTCAGTATAATTGTGATATTAAAACCTCTATAGGCCTAGAGAGTTTTATGACGATGTCACTTGTTCTACGATGATACATTCATGTTCTTATTCATTTCCACTTACCAATCCACCTGGGAGGGGCATAGCCATACTCTCATGCATGATATAGTGATTTTTAATGTTAATGCAGAAAGCTTGTACCGCCCAGTGCTAACGTATCTGGTGGAATGATGCCACTGATTCTTCTGAGAAGGTACACTAAGGATGGTCCTCAGGGTAGGAGATGCCATCTGTGTGTGTGTGTGTGTGGGTGTGTGTGTTTGTGTGCCTCAGGTCAAATCAAATCAAATTGTATTTGTCACATGCGCCGAATACAACCTTACCGTGAAATGCTTACTTACACGCCCTTAACCAGCAATGCAGTTCAAGAAATAGAGTTAAGAAAATATTTACTAAATAAACTAAAGTAATACAATAAAATAACAATAATGAGGCTATATACAAGGGGTACCGATACCGAGTCAATGTGCGGGGGAACAGGTTAGTCGAGGTAATTTTACATGTAGGTAGGGGTAAAGTGACTATGCATAGATACTAAACAGCAAGTAGCAGCAGTGTAAAAACAAAGGGAGGGGGGGGGTCAATGTAAATAGTACGGGTGGCCATTTGATTAATTGAAGATGATTATCAGGGTAGAAGATAGGACACAAAGAGAGCAAGGTCCTAGAGTTCATATGACATAATGTGTGACACACACACACACATTGATTTAGAAAAAAAACACACCAGCCAAACACTTGTTCGGTGCTCTCGAAAGGACAGAGAAGTGTGCTAGTTTTTACAGGAAGTGCAGGGGACCGATTGTCTCTGTGTGCGACGCTGAAACAACTTCATCAGTCTTCACAAGTCTCCTGACACCTTCAAAGTGTAAAACGAGCTGTTGATGATTCTCACAAACTGGAGGGGGAAAAAAAAAATCGCATACACAATTAGATGGTGCAATTTATAAGCATTAGTGAAAATATAAGTTGCATTTTTTTGTGAAAGAGATACGTTGAGGATTTTGTGCCATCACGGACCCTCTCCCTCTCCTATACAGAGAGATTTCACAGATATTGTTTAAATTGAAATAACTGATATTATAAAAAACACAAATGTCCATTATTAGCGACAAGATCCGAGATGTCGTGGCAGTCACAGAGAAATCAGAAAAATAAGACGATAAAACATAGATTAGCATTTCACTAGGACTGCCTCTGCCTAACGTCTTCCGCATCATTCTGCTTCAAAGAAGAAAAAGATAAATGATGATGCTATTAAAAGTGAACTAATTAAGGAATGCTTCTTTTAAAAACTCATTAACTGCAACCTAATTTACATAATGATGCATATTAATTAAGTTTTAATGAATCTCTCTTTGGCAGTGTATGGATCCATCGCTCTCACCCAATTGAATAAACACTGTTTGCGTCCAAAATGGCGTCCTATTCCCTATTTAGTGCTTCCCCATTCCTTACATTCCCTCTGGTTAAAAGTAGTGCACTATGTAGGGAATAGGTTGACATTTGGGGTGCATGCACTGTTCTGTTCTTCAGCGTGGTTCTCTGTCATTCAGTGCAAATGGGAATGGGGTTTAAACAATGGTAACAAATAAACAAAACAAAACGCAAATAGTCCTTTCAATTTTCAATCCCACTCCAGTAAATGTAAAAATAAAACAAAAGATTCAAGGTTGAATGTCAGACGCAGAATCTATACAAACCGATTAGCAGGAATTGAATATATAGAAAAGATTCCGCAATTAAGTTTGTTGGACATTTGATTAAAAGGAAAAAAAAAGTATTATTCATCTTCAAGGACTTTGCATTGAAAGCTGTCTTTCTTCTTAGACATTAAATATGGTGTATTGCATTTTAATGAACTGCATTTGAAATCAGAGAACACCTTTCATATCACATGGTGCGTCTTCAGGTGCAGTCCGTGGGTTGTGAATGAAGGAACGCTATGGCAAGACAACGGCATGGTCCATCTGGATTCCTCCTTGTGTGCCCAGCGGGCTTGAGGGAGGTCAAGGGTCACCCAGATCAGATGAATAGAACCGGAACGAGGGAGTGTGTAGCCTTGTAGGGAACCAGAGTAGAACTATAGAACCATTTAGGGAACCGGGAGACCGGCAGAGCAGATGCCCGTTAATTAGGGGAAATGTGACGGACAAGATCTGATCAGCGGGGTACAGCCGCCGCACACCAGCTGTTGTCAGGGGCGTCGCCGGGGCGTACCCTTCCCTACAGGCCACCGCCACGCGCCACAACGCACCGCACACAATACCAGGAACTATCAGCAGGGTAACACTCAGCAGACACGGAAATGACTATACATAGCATCGCGTTATATTACTTTGGTACAACACATTGCATCGCAGACAGAAGAGCACCTCACTAAGCAGCTAACAGGCAGAAGAGCACCTCACTAAGCAGCTAACAGGCAGAAGAGCACCTCACTAAGCAGCTAACAGGCAGAAGAGCACCTCACTAAGCAGCTAACAGGCAGGAGAGCACCTCACTAAGCAGCTAACAGGCAGAAGAGCACCTCACTGAGCAGCTAACAGGCAGAAGAGCACCTCACTGATCAGCTAACAGGCAGGAGAGCACCTCACTGAGCAGCTAACAGGCAGGAGAGCACCTCACTAAGCAGCTAACAGGCAGGAGAGCACCTCACTAAGCAGCTAACAGGCAGGAGAGCACCTCACTAAGCAGCTAACAGGCAGGAGAGCACCTCACTAAGCAGCTAACAGGCAGAAGAGCACCTCACTGAGCAGCTAACAGGCAGCAGAGCACCTCACTAAGCAGCTAACAGGCAGAAGAGCACCTCACTAAGCAGCTAACAGGCAGAAGAGCACCTCACTAAGCAGCTAACAGGCAGGAGAGCACCTCACTAAGCAGCTAACAGGCAGGAGAGCACCTCACTAAGCAGCTAACAGGCAGGAGAGCACCTCACTAAGCAGCTAACAGGCAGGAGAGCACCTCACTAAGCAGCTAACAGTCAGAAGAGCACCTCACTAAGCAGCTAACAGGCAGAAGAGCACCTCACTAAGCAGCTAACAGGCAGAAGAGCACCTCACTAAGCAGCTAACAGGCAGAAGAGCACCTCACTAAGCAGCGAACAACAGGCAGATAGAAGAGCACCTCACTAAGCAGCGAACAACAGGCAGATAGAAGAGCACCTCACTAAGCAGCGAACAACAGGCAGATAGAAGAGCACCTCACTAAGCAGCGAACAACAGGCAGATAGAAGAGCACCTCACTAAGCAGCTAACAGGCAGAAGAGCACCTCACTAAGCAGCTAACAGGCAGAAGAGCACCTCACTAAGCAGCTAACAGGCAGAAGAGCACCTCACTAAGCAGCGAACAACAGGCAGATAGAAGAGCACCTCACTAAGCAGCGAACAACAGGCAGATAGAAGAGCACCTCACTAAGCAGCGAACAACAGGCAGATAGAAGAGCACCTCACTAAGCAGCTAACAGGCAGAAGAGCACCTCACTAAGCAGCTAACAGGCAGGAGAGCACCTCACTAAGCAGCTAACAGGCAGAAGAGCACCTCACTAAGCAGCTAACAGGCAGAAGAGCACCTCACTAAGCAGCTAACAGGCAGAAGAGCACCTCACTAAGCAGCTAACAGGCAGACAGAAGAGCACCTCACTAAGCAGCTAAAAACAGCACTCACACTCTCTGTCTGTTTGTCTCTCTCTAAAAAAAGTGTACACACCTGCAGCACCCCTCTTTCTCTTTCACTCTCTACTCTCTCCCTCTGAAAATGTCTAAAGAGACTTGACTACTTCTATATTGTGTAGTGTTGTGATAGTTGAACGTGTAGTATAAACTGTAGCATGTTTTATTATAAAGTTGACTTGAGATGGTGTGCGAACAATATTCATGCATCATTTATTCTAAAAATAAGAGATATCACCAAGTTTTTCCATGTTATATAGATAATGTCTTAGAAAGGAATGCCACTTCTTTGTCTCAGGCAGCAGATTAGTTGAAGTAAAATTAACCCCGCTATTGAAACCTATCCATCTTTAATCAATTGTTAAAATGTCACAGACAATCGTCATTTAACAATGTCTCCTTGTGTTGTTTCTTTGAATGTTTCTCTAAATACAGCAGTCTATCTGGGATGTTTCCTCCAGAGACTTAAGGTGTTTCAACAATGCTTGTAAAAAAACAAAGAAGCACTTTTTTCCCTCTTCCCAAATCCCCATGGAGCACACCAAAAGTATCAAAACTGAAAAAAGGAAAGAAAGAAATCTGTGGGGTGATGAATAATTTGAATGAGGAAATGAAGCCATTTGAGGACTGACTGAGATACCCCACAAGCAGCTAGCAGGCAGCCATGGGGAGGATACAATTAGGTCACCAAAATGAAAACGATGCAATGCTGGTATCCTCCAGTAACTCTTTCTTAGAGTTGTCAAATCCAATATAGTTCATCTGAACTCTTTATATTGAATTAAAACTTGAGGGAAGGGAAGGAGGGAGAGAGAACGAAAGAGAGAGACAGAGACAGAGATAGAGATACAGAGAGACAGAGACAGAGAGACAGAGATAGAGAGACCGAGACAGAGAGACCGAGACAGAGAGACCGAGACAGAGAGACCGAGACAGAGAGAGAGACAGAGAGAGAGACCGAGAGGACAGAGACAGAGAGGACAGAGAGAAGAAATCAAATTTTGGGGTTACCTAGGAGTTCTTGGGCACAGGAACTATGGTGGCTGCTTGAAACATGTAGGTTTTAAAGACTGGGTCAGGCAGAGGTTGAAAATGTCAGAGAAGACACTTGCCAGCTGGTCAGTGCATGCTCTGAGTGTGCGTCCTGGTAATCCGTCTGGCCCTGCGGCCTTGTGAATATTAACCTATTTAAAAAGGTCTTACTCACGTCGGCTATGGAGAGCGTGATCACACAGTAGTCCGGAACAGCTGGTACTCTCATGCATGGTTCAGTGTTGCTTGCCTCAAAGCGAGCATAGAGGGCATTTAGCTCATCTGGTAGGCTCGCGGCACTGGGCAGCTCTCGGCTGGGTTTCCCTTTGTAATCATTGATAGTTTGCAAGACCTGCCACATCCGACGAGCATCAGAGCTGGTGTAGTAGGATTCGATCTTAGTCCTGTTTTATCGCTTTGCCTGTTTGATGGTTTATCGGAGGGCGTAGCGGGATTTCTTATGAGCGTCCGGATTAGTGTCCCACTCCTTGAAAGCAGCAGCTCTAGCCTTTAGCGCAGTGCCGATGTTGCCTGTAATCAATGGCACTGTGGAGACGACGTCTTCGATGCCCTTATAAATTAAGCCGGTGACTGATGTGTTCAACTCTTCAATGCCATCAGATGAATCCCGGAACATATTCCAGTCTGTGCTAGCAAAACAGGCCTGTAGCTTAGCATGCGCTTCATCTTCACCACTGGTACTTCCTGTTTGAGTTTTTGCTTGTAAGCCGGAATCAGGAGGATAGAGTTATGGTCAGATTTGCCAAATGGAGCGCGAGGCAGAGCTTTGTATGCGTTTCTGTGTGTGGAGTAAAGGTGATCTAGAGTTTTTCGCCTCTAGTTGCACATGTGACATGCTGGTAGACATGAAGTAAGACGGATTTCAGTTTCCCTATATTAAAATTATCGACCACTAGGAGTGCCGCATCTGGATGTGCATTTTCTTGTTTGCTTATGGCCCTATACAGCTCGTTGAGTGCGGTCCTAATGCCAGCATCGGTTTGTGGTGGTAAATAGATAGCTGCGTAAAATATAGATGAAAACTATCTTGGTAAATGCTATGGTCTACAGCTTATCATGAGGTATTCTAACTCAGGCAAGCAGAACCTTGAAACTTCCTTAATATTTGAGATCGTGCACCAGCTGTTGTTAACAAAGAGACACACACCAGCCCCCTTGAGCTTACCCGACGCTGCTGTTCTGACCTGCCGACGTGATGAGTACTGAGGATACAAAGAGGTAGGACGCAGACGCAGGAATCAACAATGTAGAGGTTTACTTAACACTGAGCAAGAGAACAACAAAGAGCGAGTACACGACAAGACACTAACAATCACACACAACACAACACTGAACAGTCCAGGGCTATATAGGGGTGGTGATGAGATGATGATGTGAAGGTGCGCTGGAGGTGATTAGGGTGCGTTGGGTTTCCATTCCGGTGTTGCCGAGGTAGTGCACTCAGACCGGTGGCTCAGTAGGACGGCGAATCAGAGCACCGGAGGGGAGCAACGGGAGGAGATGTGACAGCCGATGCATAGAAAAAACAGCTAGATACTGAGTATACCAAACATTAGGAACACCTTCCTATTATTGAGTTGCACTCCCCCCCCCCCACACACACACACACACACACACATTTGCCCTCAGAGCAGCCTGAAGTCTTCGGGGAACGGACTCTACAAGGTGTCGAAAGCGTTCAACAGGGATGCTGACCCATGTTGAGTCCAATGCTTCCCACAGTTGTATCAAGTTGGCTGGATGTTCTTTGGGTGGTGGACCATTCTTGATACCCACGGGAAACTGCTGAGTGTGAAAAGCCCAGCAGCATTGCAGTTCTTGACAAAAAATGGTGTGCCTGGCACCTACTACCATACCCCATTCAAAGGCACTTAAATATTTTGTCTTACCCATTCACCCTCTGAATGGCACACATACACAATTCATGTCTCAATTGTCTCAAGGCTTAAAATTCCTTCTTTAACCTGTCTCCTCCCCTTCATCTACATTGATTGAAGTGGATTTGAAGGAAAAATCCACCCAAAACCACTCATTCCTTTAATTTACAGTGTTAAATAACACTCATTTGTGAGAACAATATTTTTTGTTTAAAAAAAATATATGTTTGGCGTTATAATACAGTTGGTAGCAACATGGAAAATCGTTGTGGAAATCTGTTGCCGCTCAAGTCGACTACAAAACCCACAATGCAAAGCTCTTGCTATGAGACAATATCCGCAGGGAATAACCAGCGAGGGAAACCTTAATGGAACCAGGAGCAGGGAATAACCAGCGAGGGAAACCTTAATGGAACCAGGAGCAGGGAATAACCAGCGAGGGAAACCTTAATGGAACCAGGAGCAGGGAATAACCAGCGAGGGAAACCTTCTTGGAACCAGGAGCAGGGAATAACCAGCGAGGGAAACCTTCTTGGAACCAGGAGCAGGGAATAACCAGCGAGGGAAACCTTCTTGGAACCAGGAGCAGGGAATAACCAGCGAGGGAAACCTTCTTGGAACCAGGAGCAGGGAATAAATCATCAAACCAGGATTTCTAAAAAAAAACTCTAACTTCTGGAATGTTTCTGGAACTATGCCTACCCAGGGAACTTGGTCTAGGCTTTATTTAGGTACGTAGGAAATCTCCTGATGGATAGGTGATTGTGCATGTCTGGGTGAGCGTGGCTAACAATCATTGTCAACCATGCAAATGAAGCCTTGAGCACTTATTGGCAGCGGGTATGGTTCTTCTCTATGACATAGAAATAGAACACCCAACACAGAACCTTGACTTGAGCGGGAATGTGTGCTCTAGAACTTCTATTTCTACGTGTCAATGGGAGATTCTACAGTCCAGTATGATCCTTACCTCGGCTCTCTTCAACACCTCCCACTTGTTCAGGATCTTCATTGCGTACACGCGTTCTGTGTTCTTCATCTTCACCACCGCAACCTAGAGGGAGGGAGAGAGATGGAGAAAGGGATAAAGAGAGGGGAGAGAGATGGCGGGGAGAGAGATGGAGGGGGAGAGAGACAGGGAGAGATGAGACAAGTCATTATTACACAATTAAAATGCAGCGTAATTAAGAGCGTAATTAAGAAAGCTAAGAATTGCGTACTTTTCCTTATTGATGTTTCCAGCCCCCTCCTACTAGCCTAGTTACTGTAAGCCCGCAGTCTCCCCCAGGACCCATTGCTTTCTAATGATAGTGGATATGTCCCAAATGGCACCCTATTCCCTATATCATGCCCTGGTCAAAAGTAGTGCACTATAGGGTGCCATTTGAGATGCAGCCATAGCGTTTTGATCCTCAACCCTCATGTACACACATCAACATCCAGAATGCATTGGGGGAATACAGGCTCATGTTCATTAGGTACCAAACGGAAGAAAACAGACAAACTGGAAGGGACTAACACCAACTGGACTGTCTAATAAGAAACACTCATTTTGGGTTCTCCGTTGCAAAACATTTTACAATTTTTGCAGTTGCATGCCCCAATGAACATGACCCTGTGTTCCCCCAATATTATTTTCCTGGCGAGGGTGCAATTAGGCATCAAATCAACATCCAAAATGTTGAAGCCAAATCCTTTTAGACAGGGGGGTGGGGGGGACAGAGCTCATTGTGGAGGGCCCACCGCCCTATCTGAAAAATGGTAGGGGAAACACTGTAGTACGCTGGCTTGTGATTCTGATCAGTATAATAGTTCTGGGCCTAGACATTTTAAAATGCTGTCACTGAGCTATGATTATAATGCATTGTAAACTAAGGTTTTTAGAAACCGTTTTTAAAACCGTACACATGTACTTAGAGGCCAAATACAGCTAAACCAACAGACACTCCCCAGGACAGGGGTTAGTTCAAGCGATAATCCACCCAAAACCACTCATTCCTATCATTTACTGTTAAATACTACTAATATGTGAGAACAATAGTTTTTGTGAACAAAGGTTTCATTTTGTCGTTATAATACGGTTGGTAGCAACATGGGAAAATCATTGTGGAAATCTGTTGCAGCTCAAATCGACTACAAAACCCACAATGCTTTCTCTATGGGCTGGCTGGCTGGCTGGCTGGCTAGCTAGTAAACGTAGCTACACACAATAATACCCAAGACAATATCAGTATGTAACGTAGCTAGTTAGCTGTAAAATTGCCTAAACAAACTGCACTATCAATTTAGGAGTCTACAATCTCACCATGTTCAACCTGCAGATCGATGTGCCTCACAGAGTGGAGTCTAACATTCGCAATGGCAGATATACTTCTGAGGAGATGGGAAGTGTTGCCATGCTTTGTCAATGTGCCGCACGTTGCATTCTGGGCAATTCTGGGACAAGGAGCGTCCTCCTTCAAGGAGTGAATGGGAGTCTATTGGGCGCCAGCTCAAAAACACAACATTAGCACAACTTTCGTCAACAAAAAGTACAACATTACAAATCTTTTCCGAGATGTGAGATCATTAATTTACTATCTGTAGTATCGCATATCGTGACATTAAGTAATTTCGAGGAAAATAGGCACATTTCTCAACATATACACTGATTTTGAGAAGGGATTGCGTGAAGATTAGCTTAGCAATTGTGTGACGCTGCATGACAACGTGAACGCGATTGTTCGACAGTCTGCTGGGTGGGGCGTTATACGTTCCTTCCTTCATTGGATTCCTATCTCCTTTCTATATTATCTCTGGTAACGGCAATGCAAGCTGGACTAAAGAGGCAGACAAACAGGAAAAATTTGCTAGACCTTCTGTTAAATTACACATTTCTCGAGGTAGGAATATTGCAAAAATATGATCAATGGCTCATTCGAGAGAAGACATCCTTCCGAGTTATGACATCGGCCAGTATTGAAATCTGACATGTATAGTAGACGTTTTCGCAATCTAAAAGTCGTATTCCTATTAACTTCCAGTGTATTGAGAGCAACTTTATCATGGTGCTACGTCATACTGGACTGATTTCTGCCTGCTTGAACGCCAATAACTCAGATACACATGAAAACATGAAATGACCCAGGGAATCGATAGAACATCGCTCAGAGATGCACAAAAACAAAATAACATTCAAAGTGGGTGAACCTATTCCTTTAACAAGTGACATCAATAAGGGATCATAGCTTTCACCTGGATTCACCTGGTCAGTCTATATCATGGAAAGAGCAGGTGTTCTTAATGTTTTGTACACTCAGTGTAAGTTGAACATGTCATTGTTCAGCCAGAGAAGATGGAGAGAGAGAGAGGATAGAGAGAGAAGGCACAGAGAGAGACGGCACAGAGAGAGACATAGAGATCAGTGGCGGTCAGGGCCGTTTATGATGAGGGAGGACTTTTTTTTTTTCATTACATTTTTTACATTTTAGTCATTTAGCAGACGCTCTTATCCAGAGCAACTAACAGTTAGTGAGTGCATACATTTTCATACTGGCCCCCCGTGGGAAACGAACCCACAACCCTGGCGTTGCAAGTGCCATGCTCTACCAACTGAGCATGGCCTTATTTCTATTACAGCATGTTGGATGACTGTCATTCATATTCCATTCACCCAGTTCAATGTAACATCGATAGGTTTAGGCTACTAAATGATACTCAAATTTTCCCTATACTATCACGTTTCAGGAGAAGACCCAGATGCAGACAATGTCGAAGTAACAAAAGTTTATTACAAAAACAGGGGGCAGGCAAACGACAGGTCAAGGGCAGGCAGAGGTCATTTATCCAGATCAGAGTCCAAAAGGTTCAGAACGGCAGGCAGGCTCAGGGTCAGGGCAGGCAGAATGGTCAAAACCACGCTGGCAACAAAACGAACTGGCAACAGACAAACAGAGAACACAGGTATAAATACACTGGGGATAATGGGGAAGATGGTGGTGTAACAAGATACATGTCACACCCTGAAACAGATCAGGGTGTGACGTATTCCCATCATGAGGTTACTACAACCTAGCCTATGAATTAAAGTTTACAACGTAGGTGCACACAGGTCGAGAGAAACATTTGAGGTGACAGACAGTGACACATGGACAGACAGTGACACATTCAATACCGCCTTGCACACTCTTGCCTGCATCTAGCTGATCTAGGATGTGATCATTAGTCCAACAGTTGCAAATGAGAGTTTCTATTGGACAAATTCAGGTGTTTTTATCCCTGTTTCGTTTGGTTCCGTTTAAGAAAAGTTTTTCAACAGACTCAGCAGAATGAATACACCCCTGGTCACGCATAAACACAGTTCACTTTCATAGCAGCAATGTTGTATTCCTTCTCACCTCTAAGCACTCTCCTCCTCTCACATTTTCCTTTCATTTGTGGACTTCAATGAACAACACATCAGCTGTATGTGACCAGGGGAAAAAACTTTTCCAAGCCAAACCATGTCATAACCGCTACACACAGCCTACATCGTTGTCCCCATATTAGCTAAAATAACGTCCTAGTCAACATAGCTAATAGAACTAATGCGTTAGTAAACCCGCTACAATCATGCAGTAATGTTACAGTGTATAGTCAGTAAGCAGTTACACCGGCGGGCCCCGGTGGCTATAAATTAGTAATACCAAAAGCTTACCTTGACTTGGAAGAGTTCCAGTGTTGTGTTGGATAGTCATAGTGAGCTAGCTAACATAGCATCCCTCTGTTTGAGCCGGGTGTTTGAGTAACTAAACTAGCCAGCTGCATTTGCTAGCTAAGTAAGTGAAACTGAAAGTGAAAAGAAAATTACAAAATCTCTCTCTCTTGCTTCTCCTTCATTTTTGAATGAATGTGTTACAAACTGTTCAACTATTGTCTTTCTCTCTCTTTGAGTCAATTACTCTCCACATTTTATGCACTGCAATGCTAGCTAGCTGTAGTTTATGCTTTCAGTACTAGATTAATTATCTGATCCTTTGATTGGGTGGACAACATGTCAGTTCATGCTGCAAGAGCTCTGACAGGCTGGAGGACGTCCTCCGGAAGTTGTCATAATTACTGTGTAAGTCTATGGAAGGGGGTGAGAACCAAGAGCCTCCTAGGTTTTGTATTGAAGTCAATGTACCCAGAGGAGGACGGAAGCTAGCTGTCCTCCGGCTACACCATTGTGATACCCTACAGAGTGCTGTTGAGGCTACTGTAGACCTTCATTGCAAAACAGTGTGTTTTAATCAATGATTTGGTGACATTTGAATTATGTTTAGTATAGTTTTGTCTAAAAAGGATACCCTTTTCAATGTTTTACAATTGATATTTTTCTGAAATTCACTGAGGAGGATGGTCCTCCCCTTCCTCCTCTGAGGAGCCTCCACTGATAGAGAGGAAGAAATAGGGAGATATTGCTTTTTACAGTAAGTGCTTTAGTTTATTATTCTCATAAATGTATAAGATTTCTTCACTGCACAACTGGTCATATTGGTTACGTTCTCATGAAGAATACGCTCGCCCAGCATCCCAACGAGACTGCTAAGAGTACTCAACGCTGACTTCATGCTCTTTTAGATTCATTTTATCTAAAGACAATCTGGTTCATTTAGACAAAATAAAACTTGACCAATATTTGTATTTTATGCCTTTGGTGTCACATAATGCTTAGCTGAGTGCTAAAACTGTAGGGAGAAAGTTTACGAACCATTACTGTTCTGACGAAAAGTCAACATGAAGTCAGCAAAATGTTAGAGACACCACAACTGGAAGGAAGCCAGCTCCTCGGTAGAGCGAGTGGTGGCACGTCTCCAGGGTGACAGCTATGTCACTCCTCCTAAAACCCTGTGGCACAATTATTCACCTGTCGCTCCCAGGGAGAGTTGGAGCTGAGGAATGGAATGAGTTAGTGAGAACGAGAGAATGAAGGGGCAGAGGGAGGGGAGGAGGCGAGGGTAGCTGTTCTTCTTTAGTGTGAGAAAGGCGTCAGAGCTTCTGGCTTATTCACAGAGACAGCCCTAGGGATGCCTCTCGCTCTTTTTAACAAAGCATTCCTACTCTGTTAGTGAATATTGCTGGCTGGCTGGCTGACTGGGTATGCTCGAGTCATCTCCTATGGGCTTCTCTTTTCTCTTCTGTTTATCTTCTCTTCTCTCCTCTCTCACTCTCTCCTCTTCTCTCTCTCTCTCTCTCTCTCTCTCTCTCTCTCTCTCTCTCTCTCTCTCTCTCTCTATCTCCTCTCCTCTCTCTACATCTCCTCTCCTCTCTCTCTCTCTCTCTCTCTCTCTCTCTCTCTCTCTCTCTCTCTCTCTCTCTCTCTCTCTCTCTCTCTCTCTCTCTCTCTCTCTCTCTCTCTCTCTCTCTCTCTCTCTCTCTCTCTCTCTCTCTCTCTCTCTCCTCTCTCTATATCTCCTCTCCTCTCCTCTCTCTCTATCTCCTCTCCTCTCTCTCTCACTCCTCTCTCTTTCTCTCCTCTCCTCTCCTCTCTCTTTCTCTCCTCTCCCCCCTCTCTCTCCTTCTCTCTCTCCGCTCCTCGTGCTACTCAGCAGCTGTTTGAGAAAAACCTTTTTTCTCTGAGGCATCAAGCCCACATCGTTTCAGTCATGATGTGTCAAATGAATAATATAATGGTGCCATAGTCCAAAGTAAAGGCCAGCTTGGGAGTCAGGATAGTTGATGGTTTAGTGTCACATTCAGATGACATGAATAGCTGAAGCCCTTAGGTCTTGTACTGATATGTGGTCTGACACATATGATGCTCCGTATCCTTTTAGTTCATTGTTTTCATTGTTTTTAGTTTTTTTTTGCGGCTACCTAACTTTGTACTTCCTAGTCACGAATGTAAGATCAAATAATGCATTTAAGACAGTTAAAACAAATGTACTTTCTGAGTTCTTAATTGAATGTGGTTCACACGAGAAGAGACACTTCTTTTCACTGTGTTTTGGTTGAAGAATGTCAGGGTTCAATAGTATTGACTCCTTATTAGCTCAGTATTAGCTATATCTGACTGGTGATTACTTGACTGTGCCTGTACCATGCCCACAGGTTTTACAATGCGAGACTGAGGGGGGTTGCGAGAGGGGGGAGAGAGAGAGGGGGAGGAAAAGAGAGGGGGAAAGAGAGAGAAAATATATATCACTTGTGGCGTTCCACAAGGTTCGATTTTGGGTCATGTACTGTTCAGTTTATAAATGTTACCCCTTGGCAGCATTTTCAGAAAGCACAGCATTGATTTTCATGACTACGCAGACGATACACAACTTTACATTTCTGTGTCACCAGAGGATCTTAGCTCCACAGATAAATTATTAGACTGTATTAGTGATTTAAATACTTGGATGGCTCACAGCTTTCTCCAGCTAAATCAAGACAAGACCGAGGTACTTATTGTTGGAGCCAAAGCACAGAGAGAGAATCTGAGGAACATTGTCAAGGTGCGTCCGTTTCTCTCTCAGGCTGATACAGAGAGACTCATCCATGCTTTTATTACAAGCAGGCTTGACTACTGTAATGCTCTCCTGTCTGGTCTACCCAAGAAAGCCATTGGTCAACTGCAAAACATACAGAATGCAGCAGCACGGGTACTGACCAAGACCAGACGTAGAGCACACATTACACTGGTTTCAAGGTCTCTGTACTGTGAGTTTTAGAATTAATTTTAAGATGATTCTATTGGTTTTTAAATAAATCCACGATTGTGCAGCCCAATACATGTCAGACATGCTTTTAAGTGATGTACCCAGTAGATCCCTCAGGTCCTCTGGCACTGGCCTTTTAATTATCCCAAAGCCTAGGACCAAGAGGCAGCCTTTAGTTACTATGCCCCCTGTCTCTGGAATAGCCTGCCAGAGAACCTGAGGGGGGCTGAAACTGTGGACATATTTAAAAGAGATCTTAAAACACACCTTTTTAGCTTTGTTTTTCCTCAGGGTGCTTTTTAGTTTTTCAGTTTTATTGTTATTCTTTTGTTTTTATCCTCTTATGTTTGTTGTGTAGTAAACATTTCAGTTTTTATTTTTTTATTCGTTCTTTCCTGTGAAGCACATTGTGTTGCATTCCATGTATGAAATGTGTTGTTTAAATAAAGCTTGATTTGAGAGAGAGAGAGACAAGTATATGTGCTCATACTCCAACTAGGTCACACTGTGGTAGGAACAAAACAGAACAGACCTCAAGTTTGCAGAAATCATTATGGGAAAACAAACGTGTCAGTCGCTTGACACTCTGTTTTGCTTCCAAAGCAGAGAGAAGCATGATAATAAGAAATACAAAAAATCTCCATTGCAAATTAGCCTCCTCTGTCATTGTGAAGTTTCCTGTTTGAAATGCATATCAAAATCCTGGCACCGCAGCCACAACTTACCTTGTCATTGACATCAGGGGACAGACAGAGAGGAGATGAGAGAGAGGGGGATATGGATGTATACACAAGCCCCCCCACACACACACACACACACATACACACACACACACACACAAAGACAGATAAATTAGAGTGAGAGACACACACTCACATTCAAAACATCTTTGACTTCTTTGTCTGTCTTTAAGATCCCAAACAAATAGAACTAGAGGACGCAAGAAGGAGAACAAGAAGAGAGGGAAGGTTACAGAGAGAACAGAAAAAGGAGAATTGTAGCAGAAAGACTTTAACCTATTCACTTGAACCCACTCAATTAACACATACAATACATGAATAAGTACAGATTTTTAAAAATGATTAATTATAAAAATGGCATTGAACATATTCTTAGCTCTATTCTCTAGCCTTTTAATGAGGGTTGCTATATTGGGATCGATGTGGTAGCATTAGCTCCCTTCAGCTAACCAGAGGGTGAGAAGGTCATCTTTCATCCTGGAGATCAAATGAGAACTGTATAAACACCAGTCAATGACCAGTTCATCCACAAAAACCGACCCATTGAATTAGGCCTCTTTGTCCACTAGAAGACCCTACAGGCCTACTGTATACATATACACTTTACTCACCAATGGTGTCAATATATCTATTTATCTGTTCTGTGATTGGCTTGGAGCTACAGGAAGTAGAGCAACAATCGCCCGCATCCCTAATGACACTGTATTCCCTTTATGATACACTACTTTTGACCAGGGCCCGGTTTCCCAAAAGCATCTTAAGGCTAAGTTGATCTTAGAACCATAGGATCCCATAGGGTATAGGGTGGCATTTGGGACACATACAGTACAGAGCCCCTCCCCACAGGTCAGGACCAAGGAGAGTGGAGCCAATTACCATGCAGATCAGAGCTGATGCCGATAAGGGGGATTGCTCCGATGCAATCACATTAGCTGGCTAGAGAAAGAGGAATCTCCTCCCCATCCTCTCCTCCACCGCCTGGCGTGACCACAATCACAGAGGCTACAGCACCAGGGTCAGACCCGATGGAGGCATGTGATTATCAAGCCAAACAAGGTCCTGAACCGACGTGCACGCGCATATGGATGGAGACATTGGGGCTACGCTACATATGTGAGTGGACAGGGAGGGAAACACTGATGTTAAAATGTTTCAAACAGAGATGGACAGATAGACATACAGGTAGACTCCTCTCCTCTCCTTCCCTCCCTCTCAGTCCTCTCCCCTCCTCTCCTCTCCCTCCCTCCCTCCCTCCCTCCCTCCCTCCCTCCCTCCCTCCCTCCCTCCCTCCCTCCCTCCCTCCCTCCCTCCCTCCCTCTCCCTCTCCTCTCCTCTCCTCTCCTCTCCTCTCCCTCTCCTCTCCTCTCCCTCTCCTCTCCTCTCCTCTCCCTCTCCTCTCCTCTCCTCTCCTCTCCTCTCCTCTCCTCTCCTCTCACTCCCTCTCCTCTCCTCTATGTGGTGACTGCTTGTCAATGGTCCACCATGGTCCTGGAGGGTAGATTGCAATTTATAATCTCCCTGTGGATGAGGTGTGTGTCCAGGCTGTAAATATCCCTCCATCCCGCCCCTCCCCTTTTCTCCCTCCCTCCCCATGCAGAAAGAGGGCAATGAGAGAGAGTTTGATCAGGTGGCCTCAGTGTTCCAGTAGAAATCTCACTTGAGCACACTGGCCCGTAATGGAATCTGCATCTAATACATGCATAAATCAAACTCCTTTGTCAGGATATTTTCATATGCATAATGTCTTTCATCCCCATCTTTCTCTTTCTCTTTCTCTCTCTCTCTCTCTCTCTCTCTCTCTCTCTCTCTCTCTCTCTCTCTCTCTCTCTCTCTCTCTCTCTCTCTCTCTCTCTCTCTCTCTCTCTCTCTCTCTCTCTCTCTCTCTCACTCTCACTGTCTCTCTCTCTCTCTCTCTCTCTTTCCTTTTACCTCATTTCTTTCGTTCTTTATGATTTTCAAGTAAGACGGCCTTGTCTTTAATGCTCCAATCTATTGTGCTGGCAGAGAGTCGAGGAGAGGTGCTGATATGGGAGATCTTCTACTTTAGGTGTCTGGTAGACAGCTTTTCCCAAATGGAGAGTGTTTGTGTGTTTTTGTTTGCGTGTGTGTGTGTTTGTGTGTGCGTGTGTGTGTGAGAAAGAGATTGAGTGAGCGTGAGAGAGGTAGAGTTCGTAGATGTCGGCCATGTTGTTGGGACTTTGGAGAGATGTGATGAGGACAGTTGATCTCTGCCTCTTTCTCTCTCACTCTCTCCTTCCCTCGCTCTCTCTCTCTCCTTCCCTCGCTCGCTCGCTCTCTCTCTTTCTCTCTCTCTCTCCTTCCCTTTCTCTCTCTCCTTCCCTTTCTCTCTCTCCTTCCTTCTCTCTCTCTCACTCTCACTGTCTCTCTCTCTCTCTTTTCGTTTACCTCTCTCGTTTCTTTCATTATTTCGTTCTTTATGATTTTCAAGTAAGACGGCCTTGTTTTTAATGCTCCAATCTATTGTGCTGGCAGAGAGTCGAGGAGAGGTGCTGATATGGGAGATCTTCTACTTTAGGTGTCTGGTAGACAGCTTTTCCCAAATGGAGAGTGTTTGTGTGTTTTTGTTTGCGTGTGTGTGTGTTTGTGTGTGTGTGTGTTTGTGTGTGCGTGTGTGTGTGAGAAAGAGATTGAGTGAGCGTGAGAGAGGGAGAGTTCGTAGATGTCGGCCATGTTGTTGGGACTTTGGAGAGATGTGATGAGGACAGTTGATCTCTGCCTCTTTCTCTCTCTCTCTCTCCTTCTCTCGCTCTCTCTCTCTCCTTCCCTCGCTCGCTCGCTCTCTCTCTTTCTCTCTCTCTCTCCTTCCCTTTCTCTCTCTCCTTCCCTTTCTCTCTCTCCTTCCTTCTCTCTCTCTCACTCTCACTGTCTCTCTCTTTCTCTCTCTTTCCTTTTACCTCTCTCGTTTCTTTCATTATTTTGTTCTTTATGATTTTCAAGTAAGACGGCCTTGTCTTTAATGCTCCAATCTATTGTGCTGGCAGAGAGTCGAGGAGAGGTGCTGATATGGGAGATCTTCTACTTTAGGTGTCTGGTTGACAGCTTTTCCCAAAGTGGAGAATGTTTGTGTGTTTGTGTGTGTGTGTGTGTGTGCGTGTGTTTGTGTGTGTGTGTGTGTGTGTGTGTGTGTGTGTGTGTGTGTGTGCGTGCGTGTGAGAAAGAGATTGAGTGAGTGTGAGAGAGGGAGAGTTCGTAGATGTCGGCCATGTTGTTGGGACTTTGGAGAGATGTGATGAGGGCAGTTGATCTCTCCCTCTTTCTCTCTCTCTCTCTCTCTCTCTCTCTCTCTCTCTCTCTCTCTCTCTCTCTCTCTCTCTCTCTCTCTCTCTCTCGCTCTCTCCTTCCCTCTCTCTCTCTCCTTCCCTCTCTCCTTCCTTCTCTCTTTCTCTCTCACCCCCCCTTACCCTCTATCAGTCTCTCTTCCTCTCCTCCCCCTCTCTCTCTCCATCTCCCTCTCCCTCTTTGTTATGTTAATCCAGACGGATGTAGCAGATTGGCAGTGATTTTTCATCTGTCTGTGACGAGAGATAAAAGCCGAAGTGACAAGGTGTCTCGGTATCGTCCTCACTGTTTGTCTGTTCACTCACTAACAAGCCTCTGCCATCTTCCACCAACCTCCATTTACATCTGCAAGCCCAGACTCCATTCACCACCCTAAAGGTTTATGCCTTCTTGTTAGGGGGCACGGAGGTAAGAGATTAAAATGTTGGAGACACTTTCATTTTCATAACCATGTTCTGTATAGGGGGGGGGGGGGGGGGGGTTGGGGTGTGTGCACCGTTAAACTAGAAATTACCATACAGGCACCTACCTACCTAGTATTATTTATATATTTGAGCATCTGACTGGTATCTAGTCACTACAGTACCTCCCCATAAGGAGCCTCTCTCTCGCTCTCTCTCACACTCTCTCTCTACATCTCTGTAGATGATATGAGATGCCACATCAGCACAGGGTAACCCATCCTTAATCACATTTGCATTTTTATTTTGAGAGATTCTTCAAACATTGGCATTATTGTGGATTTATGACGAGCTCTCTGCCTGACATTCCATCACCTTCACTCATAAAGAAGCCTCTCCATTACTCAGACAAGGAGAGGAATATGCTGAAAGTAATTAGATAGCAGAATCCTGATTCTGGAAAGTTAGAATAAATCACTTTGTTTATGAGTGCTGATGGAGGAAAACAGAGGAGTCACAGATGAAAGTTAGAACAGTTCACATGATGGTAAATAAGATAGGGTGATTTGATGTTTGGAGGGTGGATTTACTGTTTTAGAACAGGGTGTTTCTCTGTGTTATGTAACTGGTCTGTTTCAAAAAATATATCAAGGGTCAAATGCATCGCACCAAATGTCTGCTGACATTTTCGTGCTGACATTTTCGTGAGATTCTACATGTAAAATCGGTTTACACTTGGTTCGCAAAGTACTCTTGGCAGGCAAACGCTATCAGTGTGTCCGGACCTTTAGTCAAACTCATTTGTTAAAAAAAAACTAGATTTCAGAGATCAATCCAAGTATGAACCAGTCTGGTGCATGCCAGCTTGCCTCTCTAGAGAGAGAGACAGGACATAAAAACCTCACCATTCAAACAATCCTCTTTATTTGTCCTCACATGAAAACCTGCCAGTTGTCTTAAGTGAGGCAGAATGCCACCATTGTACTCAAATGAAGTTTGGGAGCCGGTGCTGCACTGCTCTGAATGCTACATTCTCTCTCAAAAATTAAAAGGATCTCCTTCTCTCTCATTGCAAACCTTATGTTTTTGATGAATTCTCAGGGAAATGAATCAAATAAAATCAAATCAAATGTTATTTGCCACATGCGCTGAATACAACAGGTGTAGACATTACAGTGAAATGCTTACTTACAAGCCCTTAACCAACAATGCAGTTTAAGAAAAAAATACAAATTGCAAATAATTAAAGAGCAGCAGTAAAATAAAATAACAGTAGGGAGGTTATGTACAGGGTGTACCGGTACAGATAGAGGGCTGTAAAACGGCTGCCATCTTCTTCGGCACCATTCAATCACAAGCCGAGTTGTATTAAAAGGGATTTGAAAATTCAAATGAACGCTTGACTGATCTTTTGTTTAAGCCTCTCGCTGTCACTGGTTATTAGCTCAAGAGGCTGAAAAGTTTCTCTGTTTTTTTTGGGAGAATTTCTACAATTGAGTTTGTAACACCGAAGGGAATTTTTAATCAAGTTTTATTTACATTGACTCATTTTCATTTAATCTCCCTGTGAAACCAAGTCTGGGTTTGACATTTTGAACAAACTTCGGTGTGCTTTATAGCTATTACTAAACAATGAAAACGACAAAATAGGAAGTTTAATCACATTACTGTTTACTGAGATGTAATTGGCTCTCTTCAGTAAAACAAAAGGTCTCTGATAATGCAAGACTTTACTTTTATGGAGGGAAAATCTACTTTTTAGTGGGATCGTGATCGTCATCACACAGCAGTCGACACATCTGGGCTGAAGCAGCGTTTGCCTGCTTGATGGCACTGAGAACTTGGTGGTTATTTTATAAACATGGCCATTTCTGCTTCCCGATAATTATGAATGTTTCGTCTTAAGGTGTACAAGGAATGCCGAAGTGCCATAACACTGTCTGCCAGCTTCAGATAACTTGGGTGGATTCACAAATACAAAATTATCTGCTTCATAATAATTGCAGTTGCTTCTCCGTAGAATCAGATGTGCAGGGAGGAAATGGAATGCATAGCAGACCCATTGTAGCCTACACATTACACATCAGGGACATGACGACTCCTTGGGGGAGAAGGATTAAACAGGAGATGGATAGTTTTTGCATGATAGAGCCAGTTCACTGATGTCGAACAAGTGAAATGGTGGCGCAGTGATTCACGTAAAGGACGAGTTGCCCTCTGTGTTAAACACACCAAGTAATAGTGGCAGACTTGAACATTAATTAAGGTTGAAGGCTTTTGGTTCCAATCCTCCGTTTTGTTGATGGGGAATCGCTATACTTCACAGCCTGTGAGCCTTTGATGGGAGTTTGGGGACCCAACAAATTGATTGATGGATTGTTATTATATTATTCATTATATTCTAAAAATGCATACGTTTCTTGTTTTCTCCCCACCCCCCTTTTATTCAGAATAATGGAATCAGAATAATGGAATCAGAATAATGGAATGGAGAATTCTGTTAAGTGGAATTCATTTAGATTTTCCACCAAATCATTATTTGATCAGAGGCCTGGTCGTTGAGTATTAGACATGTGCACACACACACACACACAAACACACACATTACATTACATTTACATTTTACATTTTTAGCAGACGCTCTTATCCAGAGCGACTTACAGGAGCAATTAGGGTTAAGTGCCTTGCTCAAGGGCACATCGACAGATTTTCCACCTAGTCGGCTCGGGGATTAGAACCAGAGACCTTTCGGTTACTGGCACAACGCTCTTAACCATAGCCCCCCCACACACACACACACACACACACACACCCACACACACACACACACACACACACACACACACACACACACACACACACACACACACACACACACACACACACACACACACACCACTCCTTATTTTAATTGAGTTTTAATCTGATTTCATTATTCTCTATTAATTAAAGCATTGATAAAACCAACAATATCTTTATGCGCTTCCATTCAACATTCCTAAACCTCCATGTGAAGTATAGACTGGAACGTGAATGATCCCTGCTTGGCAAGGAAGCCATTCTTTTGCCATAAACACGACACCATACACCAAAACCTAAAAACAAAGTCTACAGGCCTATAAAGTCTACAGGCCTATAAAGTCTACAGGCCTATAAAGTCTACGGACCTATAAAGTCTACGGGCCTATAAAGTCTACAGGCCTATAAAGTCAAAGGTCTATTAAGTAAAAAGCCTATAAAGTCTACAGACCTATAAAGTCTATAGACCTATAAAGTCTACAGGCCTATAAAGTCTACAGACCTATAGTCTACAGGCCTATAAAGTCTACAGGCCTATAAAGTCTACAGACCTATAAAGTCTACAGGCCTATAAAGTCTACAGGCCTATAAAGTCTACAGGCCTATAAAGTCAAAGGTCTAAAATGTCAAAGGTCTATAATGTCAAAGGCCTTTAAAGTCTACGGACCTATAAAGTCTACAGGCCTATAAAGTCTACCGACCTATGAAGTCTACGGACCTATGAAGTCTACGGACCTATAAAGTTCACGGGCCTATAAAGTCTACAGGCCTATAAAGTCTACAGGCCTATAAAGTCTATAGACCTATAATGTCTACAGGCCTATAAAGTCTACAGGCCAATGAAGACTACAGTCCTATAAAGTCTACATGCCTATAAAGTCTACAGGTCCATAAAGTCTACAGACCTATAAAGTCTACAGGTCTATAAAGTCTACAGACCTATAAAGTCAAAGGCCTATAAAGTTTACAGGCCTATAAAGTCTACAGGCCTATAAAGTGTACAGGCCCATAAAGTTTACAGGCCTATGAAGTCTACAGGCCTACAAAGTCTACAGGCCTATAAAGTCTACAGGCCTACAAAGTCTACAGGCCTATAAAGTCTACAGGCCTATAAAGTTAATAGACCTATAAAGTCTACAGGCTTATAAAGTCTACAGGCCTATGAAGTCTATAGACCTATAAAGTCTACAGGCCTATAAAGTCTACATGTCTATAAAGTCTACAAGCCTATAAAGTCTACAGGCCTATAAAGTCTATAGACCTATAAAGTCTACAGGCCGATAACGTCTACAGACCTATAAAGTGTTCAGGCCTATGAAGTCAAAGGTATATTAAATCAAAGGCCTATAAAGTCTACAGGCCTATAAAGTCTACAGGCCTATAAAGTCTACAGGCCTATAAAGTCTACAGGCCAAATAGTCTATAGGTCTATAAAGTCTACAGGCCTATAAAGTCTACAGGCCTATAAAGTCTACAGGCCTATAAAGTCTACGGACCTATGAAGTCTACGGACCTATGAAGTCTACGGGCCTATAAAGTTTACGGGCCTATAAAGTCAAAGGCCTATAAAGTTTACAGGCCTATAAAGTCTACAGGCCTATGAAGTCTACAGGCCCATGAAGTCAAAGGCCTATAAAGTCTAAAAGCCTATGAAGTCTAAAAGCCTATAAAGTCTACAGGCCTATAAAGTCTACAGACCTATAAAGTCTACAGGCCTATAAAGTAAAAGGCCTATAAAGTCTACAGGCCTATAAAGTCAAAGGCCTATAAAGTTTACAGTCCTATAAAGTCTAAAAGCCTATTAAGTCTAAACGCCTATAAAGTCAAAGGCCTATAAAGTCTACAGGCCTATAAAGTCTACAGGCCTATAAAGTCTATAGACCTATAAAGTATACAGGCCTATAAATCTACAGGCCTATAAAGTCAAAGGTCTATTAAGTAAAACGCCTATAAAGTCTACAGGCCTATAAAGTCTACAGACCTATAAAGTCAAAGGTCTATAATGTCAAAGGTCTATAATGTCAAAGGCCTATAATGTCTACAGGCCTATGAAGTCTACATGCCTATAAAGTCTACAGGCCTATAAAGTCTACAGGCCTATAAAGTCAACGGTCTATAATGTCAAAGGTCTATAATGTCAAAGGCCTATGAAGTCTACATGCCTATATAGTCTACAGGCCTATAAAGTCTACAGGCCTATAGAGTCTACAGGTCTATAAAGTCAATAGACCTATAAAGTCTACAGGCCTATAAAGTCTACGGGCCTATAAAGTCAATAGACCTATAAAGTCTACAGGCCTATAAAGTCTACGGGCCTATAAAGTCAAAGGTATAAAGTCTACAGGCCTATAAAGTCTACCGACCTATAAAGTCTATAGATCTATAAGGTCTACAGGCCTATAAAGTCAACGGGCCTATAAAGTCTACGGGCCTTTAAAGTCTACTGGCCTATAAAGTCTACAGACCTATAAAGTCTACATACCTATAAAGTCAAAGGCCTATAAAGTTTACAGGCCTATAAAGTCCAAAAGCCTATAAAGTCTAAAAGCCTATAAAGTATACAGGCCTATAAAGTCTACAGGTCTATAAATCTATAGACCTATAAAGTCTACAGGCCTATAAAGTCTACAGGCCTATAAAGTCAAAGGTCTATTAAGTAAAAAGCATATAAAGTCTACAGGCCTATAAAGTCTACAGACCTATAATTCTACAGGCCTATAAAGTCTACAGACCTATAAAGTCAAAGGTCTAAAATGTCAAAGGTCTATAATGTCAAAGTCCTATAAAGTCTACGGACCTATAAAGTCTACAGGCCTATAAAGTCTACCGACCTATGAAGTCTACGGACCTATGAAGTCTACGGACCTATAAAGTTTACGGGCCTATAAAGTCTACAGGCCTATAAAGTCTACAGGCCTATAAAGTCTATAGACCTATAATGTCTACAGGCCTATAAAGTCTACAGGCCAATGAAGACTACAGTCCTATAAAGTCTACATGCCTATAAAGTCTACAGGTCTATAAAGTCTACAGACCTATAAAGTCTACAGGTCTATAAAGTCTACAGACCTATAAAGTCAAAGGCCTATAAAGTTTACAGGCCTATAAAGTCTACAGGTCTATAAAGTCTACAGACCTATAAAGTCAAAGGCCTATAAAGTTTACAGGCCTATAAAGTATACAGGCCTATAAAGTGTACAGGCCTATAAAGTCTACAGGCCAATGAAGACTACAGTCCTATAAAGTCTACATGCCTATAAAGTTTACAGGCCTATAAAGTCTACAGGCCTATAAAGTGTACAGGCCTATAAAGTCTACAGGCCAATGAAGACTACAGTCCTATAAAGTCTACATGCCTATAAAGTCTACAGGTCTATAAAGTCTACAGACCTATAAAGTCTACAGGTCTATAAAGTCTACAGGTCTATAAAGTCTACAGACCTATAAAGTCAAAGGCTTATAATGTCTACAGGCCTATAAAGTGTACAGGCCTATAAAGTCTACAGGCCTATGAAGTCTACAGGCCTATAAAGTGTACAGGCCTATAAAGTCTACAGGCCTATAAAGTCCACAGGCCTATAAAGTCTACATACCTATAAAGTGTACAGGCCTATAAAGTCTATAGACCTATAAAGTCTACAGGCCTATAAAGTCTACATACCTATAAAGTCTACATACCTATAAAGTCTACAGGCCTATAAAGTCTACATGTCAACAAAGTCTACAGGCCTATAAAGTCTACAGGCCTATAAAGTCTACAGGCCTATAAAGTCTACATACCTATAAAGTGTACAGGCCTATAATGTCTATAGACCTATAAAGTCTACGGGCCTATAAAGTCTACAGGCCAATAAAGTCAAAGGTCTATTAAGTAAAAAGCCTATAAAGTCTACAGACCTATAAAGTCTATAGACCTATAAAGTCTACAGGCCTATAAAGTCTACAGACCTATAGTCTACAGGCCTATAAAGTCTACAGGCCTATAAAGTCTACAGACCTATAAAGTCTACAGGCCTATAAAGTCTACAGGCCTATAAAGTCTACAGGCCTATAAAGTCAAAGGTCTAAAATGTCAAAGGTCTATAATGTCAAAGGCCTTTAAAGTCTACGGACCTATAAAGTCTACAGGCCTATAAAGTCTACCGACCTATGAAGTCTACGGACCTATGAAGTCTACGGACCTATAAAGTTCACGGGCCTATAAAGTCTACAGGCCTATAAAGTCTACAGGCCTATAAAGTCTATAGACCTATAATGTCTACAGGCCTATAAAGTCTACAGGCCAATGAAGACTACAGTCCTATAAAGTCTACATGCCTATAAAGTCTACAGGTCCATAAAGTCTACAGACCTATAAAGTCTACAGGTCTATAAAGTCTACAGACCTATAAAGTCAAAGGCCTATAAAGTTTACAGGCCTATAAAGTCTACAGGCCTATAAAGTGTACAGGCCCATAAAGTTTACAGGCCTATGAAGTCTACAGGCCTACAAAGTCTACAGGCCTATAAAGTCTACAGGCCTACAAAGTCTACAGGCCTATAAAGTCTACAGGCCTATAAAGTTAATAGACCTATAAAGTCTACAGGCTTATAAAGTCTACAGGCCTATGAAGTCTATAGACCTATAAAGTCAACAGGCCTATAAAGTCTACATGTCTATAAAGTCTACAAGCCTATAAAGTCTACAGGCCTATAAAGTCTATAGACCTATAAAGTCTACAGGCCGATAACGTCTACAGACCTATAAAGTGTTCAGGCCTATGAAGTCAAAGGTATATTAAATCAAAGGCCTATAAAGTCTACAGGCCTATAAAGTCTACAGGCCTATAAAGTCTACAGGCCTATAAAGTCTACAGGCCTATATAGTCTATAGGTCTATAAAGTCTACAGGCCTATAAAGTCTGAAGGCCTATAAAGTCTACAGGCCTATAAAGTCTACGGACCTATGAAGTCTACGGACCTATGAAGTCTACGGGCCTATAAAGTTTACGGGCCTATAAAGTCAAAGGCCTATAAAGTTTACAGGCCTATAAAGTCTACAGGCCTATGAAGTCTACAGGCCCATGAAGTCAAAGGCCTATAAAGTCTAAAAGCCTATGAAGTCTAAAAGCCTATAAAGTCTACAGGCCTATAAAGTCTACAGACCTATAAAGTCTACAGGCCTATAAAGTAAAAGGCCTATAAAGTCTACAGGCCTATAAAGTCAAAGGCCTATAAAGTTTACAGTCCTATAAAGTCTAAAAGCCTATTAAGTCTAAACGCCTATAAAGTCAAAGGCCTATAAAGTCTACAGGCCTATAAAGTCTACAGGCCTATAAAGTCTATAGACCTATAAAGTATACAGGCCTATAAATCTACAGGCCTATAAAGTCAAAGGTCTATTAAGTAAAACGCCTATAAAGTCTACAGGCCTTTAAAGTCTACAGACCTATAAAGTCAAAGGTCTATAATGTCAAAGGTCTATAATGTCAAAGGCCTATAATGTCTACAGGCCTATGAAGTCTACATGCCTATAAAGTCTACAGGCCTATAAAGTCTACAGGCCTATAAAGTCAACGGTCTATAATGTCAAAGGTCTATAATGTCAAAGGCCTATGAAGTCTACATGCCTATATAGTCTACAGGCCTATAAAGTCTACAGGCCTATAGAGTCTACAGATCTATAAAGTCAATAGACCTATAAAGTCTACAGGCCTATAAAGTCTACGGGCCTATAAAGTCAATAGACCTATAAAGTCTACAGGCCTATAAAGTCTACGGGCCTATAAAGTCAAAGGTATAAAGTCTACAGGCCTATAAAGTCTACCGACCTATAAAGTCTATAGATCTATAAGGTCTACAGGCCTATAAAGTCAACGGGCCTATAAAGTCTACGGGCCTTTGAAGTCTACATACCTATAAAGTCAAAGGCCTATAAAGTTTACAGGCCTATAAAGTCCAAAAGCCTATAAAGTCTAAAAGCCTATAAAGTCTACAGGCCTATAAAGTCTACAGGTCTATAAATCTATAGACCTATAAAGTCTACAGGCCTATAAAGTCTACAGGCCTATAAAGTCAAAGGTCTATTAAGTAAAAAGCCTATAAAGTCTACAGGCCTATAAAGTCTACAGACCTATAATTCTACAGGCCTATAAAGTCTACAGACCTATAAAGTCAAAGGTCTAAAATGTCAAAGGTCTATAATGTCAAAGTCCTATAAAGTCTACGGACCTATAAAGTCTACAGGCCTATAAAGTCTACCGACCTATGAAGTCTACGGACCTATGAAGTCTACGGACCTATAAAGTTTACGGGCCTATAAAGTCTACAGGCCTATAAAGTTTACAGGCCTATAAAGTCTACAGGTCTATAAAGTCTACAGACCTATAAAGTCAAAGGCTTATAATGTCAACAGACCTATAAAGTTTACAGGCCTATAAAGTCTACAGGCCTATAAAGTGTACAGGCCTATAAAGTCTACAAGCCAATGAAGACTACAGTCCTATAAAGTCTACATGTTTATAAAGTCTACAGGTCTATAAAGTCTACAGACCTATAAAGTCTACAGGTCTATAAAGTCTACAGGTCTATAAAGTCTAAAGACCTATAAAGTCAACAGGCCTATAAAGTCTACAGGCCTATAAAGTGTACAGGCCTGAAATCAAAGTCTACAGGCCTATAGAAGTCTACAGGCCTATAAAGTGTACAGGCCTATAAAGTCTACAGGCCTATGAAGTCCACAGGCCTATAAAGTCTACATGCCTATAAAGTGTACAGGCCTATAAAGTCTACAGACCTATAAAGTCTACAGGCCTATAAAGTCTACATACCTATAAAGTCTACAGACCTATAAAGTCTACAGGCCTATAAAGTCTACAGGCCTATGAAGTCTACAGGCCTATAAAGTCTACAGGCCTATAAAGTCTACAGGCCTATAAAGTCTACATACCTATAAAGTGTACAGGCCTATAATGTCTATAGACCTATAAAGTCTACAGGCCTATAAAGTCTACATACCTATAAAGTCTACGGGCCTATAAAGTCTACGGGCCTATAAAGTCTACTGGCCTATAAAGTCTACAGGCCTATAAAGTCTACATACCTATAAAGTGTACAGGCCTATAAAGTCTATAGACATATAAAGTCTACAGGCCTATGAAGTCTACATACCTATAAAGTCTACAGGCCTATAAAGTCCACGGGCCTATAATGTCTACTGGCCTATGAAGTGTACAGGCCTATAAAGTGTACAGGCCTATAAAGTCTAAAGGCCTATAAAGTCTACAGGCCTATAAAGTCTACAGGCATATAAAGTCAAAGGCCTATAAAGTCTACAGACCTATAAAGTCTACAGGCCTATAAAGTCTACGGACCTATGAAGTCTACGGGCCTATAAAGTTTAGTGGCCTATAAAGTCTACAAGTGTATACAGTCTACATATCTATAAAGTCTACAGGTTTATAAAGTCTACAAGCCTATTAAGTCTACAGGCCTATAAAGTGTACAGGCCTATAAAGTCTACAGGCCTATAAAGTCTACAGGCCTATAAAGTCAAAGGTCTATTAAGTCAAAGGCCTATAAAGTCTACAAGCTATAAAAGTCTACAGTCCTATGAAGTCTAAAAGCTTATAATGTTTACAGGCTTATGAAGTCTAAAAGCTTCTAAAGTTTACAGGTCTATAATGTCTAAAAGCTTATAAAGTCTACAGGCCTATAAAGTCAAAGTTCTATTAAGTCAAAGGCCTATAAAGTTTACAGGCCTATAAGGTCTACAGGCCTTTAAAATCTATAGACCTATAAAGTTTACAGGCCTATAAAGTCTACATATCTATAAAGTCTACAGGCCTATAAAATCTATAGACCTATAAAGTTTACAGGCCTTAAAGTCTACATACCTATAAAGTCTACAGGCCTATAAAGACACACCTATAAAGTCTACAGGCCTACAGACCTATAAAGGTAGAAAATTAAAAAGCCTATAATTCTACAGGCCTATAAAGTCTACAGGCCTCAGACCTATAAAGTCTACAGGCCTATAAAGTCTACGCCTAAGTCTACAGGCCTATAAAATATACAGGCCTATAAAGTCTACATACCTATAAAGTTTACAGGCATATAAAGTGTACAGGCCTATAAAGTCTACAGACCTATAAAGTCTATAGACCTATAAAGTCTACAGGCCTATAATGTCTACAGGCCTATAAAGTGATCAGGCCTATGAAGTCAAAGGTCTATTAAATCAAAGGCCTATAAAGTCTACAGGCCTATAAAGTCAAAGGCCTATAAAGTCTACAGACCTATAAAGTCAAAGGCCTATAAAGTCAAAGGCCTATAAAGTCTACAGACCTATAAGGTCTACAGGCCTATAAAGTCTACAGGCCTATAAAGTCTACAGACATATTAAGTCAAAGGCCTATAAAGTCTACAGACCTATAAAGTCTACAGGCCTATAAAGTCTACGGACCTATGAAGTCTACAGGCCTATAAAGTGTACATGCCTATAAAGTCTACAGACCTATAAAGTCTATAGACCTATAAACTCTACAGGCCTATAATGTCTACAGACCTATAAAGTGATCAGGCCTATGAAGTCAAAGGTCTATTAAATCAAAGGCCTATAAAGTCTACAGGCCTATAAAGTCTACAGGCCTATAAAGTCTACAGGCCTATAAAGTCTACAGACCTATAAAGTCAACAGACCTATAAAGTCTACAGGCCTATAAAGTCTACAGGCCTATAAAGTCTACAGGCCTATAAAATCTACAGGCCTATAAAGTCTACATACCTATAAAGTTTACAGGCATATAAAGTGTACAGGCCTATAAAGTCTACAGACCTATAAAGTCTATAGACCTATAAAGTCTACAGGCCTATAATGTCTACAGACCTATAAAGTGATCAGGCCTATGAAGTCAAAGGTCTATTAAATCAAAGGCCTATAAAGTCTACAGGCCTATAAAGTCTACAGGCCTATAAAGTCTACAGGCCTATAAAGTCTACAGACCTATAAAGTCAAAGGCCTATAAAGTCTACAGACCTATAAGGTCTACAGGCCTATAAAGTCTACAGGCCTATAAAGTCTACAGACATATTAAGCCAAAGGCCTATAAAGTCTACAGACCTATAAAGTCTACAGGCCTATAAAGTCTACGGACCTATGAAGTCTACAGGCCTATAAAGTTTAGTGGCCTATAAAGTCTACAAGCGTATAAAGTCTACATATCTATAAAGTCTACAGGTTTATAAAGTCTACAGGCCTATAAAGTCTACAGGCCTATAAAGTGTACAGGCCTATAAAGTCTACAGGCCTATAAAGTCTACAGGCCTATAAAGTCTACAGGCCTATAAAGTCAAAGGTCTATTAAGTCAAAGGCCTATAAAGTTTACAGGCCTATAAAGTCTACAGGCCTATAAAATATATAGACCTATAAAGTTTACAGGCCTATAAAGTCTACATACCTATAAAGTCTACAGGCCTATAAAATCTATAGACCTATAAAGTTTACAGGCCTTAAAGTCTACATGCCTATAAAGTTTACAGGTCTATAAAGTCTACAGGCCTACAAAGTCAATGGCCTATAAAGTCAAAGGCCTATAAAGTCAAAAGCTTATAACGTCTACAGACCTATAAAGTCTACAGACCTATAAAGTCTACAGGCCTATAAAGTCAAAGGCCTATAAAGTCAAAAGCCTATAACGTCTACAGACCTATAAAGTCTATAGACCTATAAAGTCTACAGGCCTATAACGTCTACAGACCTATAAAGTGTTCAGGCCTATGAAGTCAAAGGTCTATTAAATCAAAGGCCTATGAAGTCTACAGGCCTATAAAGTCAAAGGCCTATAAAGTCAAAGGCCTATGAAGTCTACAGACCTATAAAGTCAAAGGCCTATAAAGTCCACAGACCTATAAAGTCTACAGGCCTATAGTCAAAGGCCTATAAAGTCAATGGCCTATAAAGTCTACAGACCTATAATGTCTACAGGCCTATAAAGTCTACAGGCCTATAAAGTCTACAGGCATATAAAGTCAAAGGCCTACAAATTCTACAGACCTATAAAGTCTACAGGCCTATAGTCAAAGGTCTATCAAGTCTAAAAGCCTATAAAGTCTACAAGCTATTAAAGTCTACAGTCCTATAAAATCTAAAAGCTTGTAAAGTTTACAGGCCTATAATGTCTAAAACTTATAAAGTCTATAGACCTATAAAGTCTACAAGCCTATAACGTCTACAGACCTATAAAGTGTTCAGGCCTATGAAGTCAAAGGTCTATTAAATCAAAGGCCTATAAAGTCTACAGGCCTATAAAGTCTACAGGCCTATAAAGTCTACAGGCCTATAAAGTCTACAGACCTATAAAGTCAACAGACCTATAAAGTCTACAGGCCTATAAAGTCTACAGGCCTATAAAGTCTACAGGCCTATAAAATCTACAGGCCTATAAAGTCTACATACCTATAAAGTTTACAGGCATATAAAGTGTACAGGCCTATAAAGTCTACAGACCTATAAAGTCTATAGATCTATAAAGTCTACAGGCCTATAATGTCTACAGACCTATAAAGTGATCAGGCCTATGAAGTCAAAGGTCTATTAAATCAAAGGCCTATAAAGTCTACAGGCCTATAAAGTCTACAGGCCTATAAAGTCTACAGGCCTATAAATCTACAGACCTATAAAGTCAAAGGCCTATAAAGTCTACAGACCTATAAGGTCTACAGGCCTATAAAGTCTACAGGCCTATAAAGTCTACAGACATATTAAGCCAAAGGCCTATAAAGTCTACAGACCTATAAAGTCTACAGGCCTTTAAAGTCTACGGACCTATGAAGTCTACAGGCCTATAAAGTTTAGTGGCCTATAAAGTCTACAAGCGTATAAAGTCTACATATCTATAAAGTCTACAGGTTTATAAAGTCTACAGGCCTATAAAGTCTACAGGCCTATAAAGTGTTCAGGCCTATGAAGTCAAAGGTCTATTAAATCAAAGGCCTATAAATTCTACAGGCCTATAAAGTCTACAGGCCTATAAAGTCAACAGACCTATAAAGTCTACAGGCCTATAAAGTCTACAGGCCTATAAAGTCTACAGGCCTATAAAATCTACAGGCCTATAAAGTCTACATACCTATAAAGTTTACAGGCATATAAAGTGTACAGGCCTATAAAGTCTACAGACCTATAAAGTCTATAGACCTATAAAGTCTACAGGCCTATAATGTCTACAGGCCTATAAAGTGATCAGGCCTATGAAGTCAAAGGTCTATTAAATCAAAGGCCTATAAAGTCTACAGGCCTATAAAGTCAAAGGCCTATAAAGTCAAAGGCCTATAAAGTCTACAGACCTATAAAGTCAAAGGCCTATAAAGTCAAAGGCCTATAAAGTCTACAGACCTATAAGGTCTACAGGCCTATAAAGTCTACAGGCCTATAAAGTCTACAGACATATTAAGTCAAAGGCCTATAAAGTCTACAGACCTATAAAGTCTACAGGCCTATAAAGTCTACGGACCTATGAAGTCTACAGGCCTATAAAGTGTACAGGCCTATAAAGTCTACAGACCTATAAAGTCTATAGACCTATAAACTCTACAGGCCTATAATGTCTACAGACCTATAAAGTGATCAGGCCTATGAAGTCAAAGGTCTATTAAATCAAAGGCCTATAAAGTCTACAGGCCTATAAAGTCTACAGGCCTATAAAGTCTACAGGCCTATAAAGTCTACAGACCTATAAAGTCAACAGACCTATAAAGTCTACAGGCCTATAAAGTCTACAGGCCTATAAAGTCTACAGGCCTATAAAATCTACAGGCCTATAAAGTCTACATACCTATAAAGTTTACAGGCATATAAAGTGTACAGGCCTATAAAGTCTACAGACCTATAAAGTCTATAGACCTATAAAGTCTACAGGCCTATAATGTCTACAGACCTATAAAGTGATCAGGCCTATGAAGTCAAAGGTCTATTAAATCAAAGGCCTATAAAGTCTACAGGCCTATAAAGTCTACAGGCCTATAAAGTCTACAGGCCTATAAAGTCTACAGACCTATAAAGTCAAAGGCCTATAAAGTCTACAGACCTATAAGGTCTACAGGCCTATAAAGTCTACAGGCCTATAAAGTCTACAGACATATTAAGCCAAAGGCCTATAAAGTCTACAGACCTATAAAGTCTACAGGCCTATAAAGTCTACGGACCTATGAAGTCTACAGGCCTATAAAGTTTAGTGGCCTATAAAGTCTACAAGCGTATAAAGTCTACATATCTATAAAGTCTACAGGTTTATAAAGTCTACAGGCCTATAAAGTCTACAGGCCTATAAAGTGTACAGGCCTATAAAGTCTACAGGCCTATAAAGTCTACAGGCCTATAAAGTCTACAGGCCTATAAAGTCAAAGGTCTATTAAGTCAAAGGCCTATAAAGTTTACAGGCCTATAAAGTCTACAGGCCTATAAAATATATAGACCTATAAAGTTTACAGGCCTATAAAGTCTACATACCTATAAAGTCTACAGGCCTATAAAATCTATAGACCTATAAAGTTTACAGGCCTTAAAGTCTACATGCCTATAAAGTTTACAGGTCTATAAAGTCTACAGGCCTACAAAGTCAATGGCCTATAAAGTCAAAGGCCTATAAAGTCAAAAGCTTATAACGTCTACAGACCTATAAAGTCTACAGACCTATAAAGTCTACAGGCCTATAAAGTCAAAGGCCTATAAAGTCAAAAGCCTATAACGTCTACAGACCTATAAAGTCTATAGACCTATAAAGTCTACAGGCCTATAACGTCTACAGACCTATAAAGTGTTCAGGCCTATGAAGTCAAAGGTCTATTAAATCAAAGGCCCTATGAAGTCTACAGGCCTATAAAGTCAAAGGCCTATAAAGTCAAAGGCCTATGAAGTCTACAGACCTATAAAGTCAAAGGCCTATAAAGTCCACAGACCTATAAAGTCTACAGGCCTATAGTCAAAGGCCTATAAAGTCAATGGCCTATAAAGTCTACAGACCTATAATGTCTACAGGCCTATAAAGTCTACAGGCCTATAAAGTCTACAGGCATATAAAGTCAAAGGCCTACAAATTCTACAGACCTATAAAGTCTACAGGCCTATAGTCAAAGGTCTATCAAGTCTAAAAGCCTATAAAGTCTACAAGCTATTAAAGTCTACAGTCCTATAAAATCTAAAAGCTTGTAAAGTTTACAGGCCTATAATGTCTAAAACTTATAAAGTCTATAGACCTATAAAGTCTACAAGCCTATAACGTCTACAGACCTATAAAGTGTTCAGGCCTATGAAGTCAAAGGTCTATTAAATCAAAGGCCTATAAAGTCTACAGGCCTATAAAGTCTACAGGCCTATAAAGTCTACAGGCCTATAAAGTCTACAGACCTATAAAGTCAACAGACCTATAAAGTCTACAGGCCTATAAAGTCTACAGGCCTATAAAGTCTACAGGCCTATAAAATCTACAGGCCTATAAAGTCTACATACCTATAAAGTTTACAGGCATATAAAGTGTACAGGCCTATAAAGTCTACAGACCTATAAAGTCTATAGATCTATAAAGTCTACAGGCCTATAATGTCTACAGACCTATAAAGTGATCAGGCCTATGAAGTCAAAGGTCTATTAAATCAAAGGCCTATAAAGTCTACAGGCCTATAAAGTCTACAGGCCTATAAAGTCTACAGGCCTATAAATCTACAGACCTATAAAGTCAAAGGCCTATAAAGTCTACAGACCTATAAGGTCTACAGGCCTATAAAGTCTACAGGCCTATAAAGTCTACAGACATATTAAGCCAAAGGCCTATAAAGTCTACAGACCTATAAAGTCTACAGGCCTATAAAGTCTACGGACCTATGAAGTCTACAGGCCTATAAAGTTTAGTGGCCTATAAAGTCTGCGTATAAAGTCTACATATCTATAAAGTCTACAGGTTTATAAAGTCTACAGGCCTATAAAGTCTACAGGCCTATAAAGTGTACAGGCCTATAAAGTCTACAGGCCTATAAAGTCTACAGGCCTATAAAGTCAAAGGTCTATTAAGTCAAAGGCCTATAAAGTTTACAGGCCTATAAAGTCTACAGGCCTATAAAATATATAGACCTATAAAGTTTACAGGCCTATAAAGTCTACATACCTATAAAGTCTACAGGCCTATAAAATCTATAGACCTATAAAGTTTACAGGCCTTAAAGTCTACATGCCTATAAAGTTTACAGGTCTATAAAGTCTACAGGCCTACAAAGTCAATGGCCTATAAAGTCAAAGGCCTATAAAGTCAAAAGCTTATAACGTCTACAGACCTATAAAGTCTACAGACCTATAAAGTCTACAGGCCTATAAAGTCAAAGGCCTATAAAGTCAAAAGCCTATAACGTCTACAGACCTATAAAGTCTATAGACCTATAAAGTCTACAGGCCTATAACGTCTACAGACCTATAAAGTGTTCAGGCCTATGAAGTCAAAGGTCTATTAAATCAAAGGCCTATGAAGTCTACAGGCCTATAAAGTCAAAGGCCTATAAAGTCAAAGGCCTATGAAGTCTACAGACCTATAAAGTCAAAGGCCTATAAAGTCCACAGACCTATAAAGTCTACAGGCCTATAGTCAAAGGCCTATAAAGTCAATGGCCTATAAAGTCTACAGACCTATAATGTCTACAGGCCTATAAAGTCTACAGGCCTATAAAGTCTACAGGCATATAAAGTCAAAGGCCTACAAAGTCTACAGACCTATAAAGTCTACAGGCCTATAGTCAAAGGTCTATCAAGTCTAAAAGCCTATAAAGTCTACAAGCTATTAAAGTCTACAGTCCTATAAAATCTAAAAGCTTGTAAAGTTTACAGGCCTATAATGTCTAAAACTTATAAAGTCTACAGGCCTATAAAGTCTACAGGTCTATAAAGTCTATAGACCTATAAAGTCTACAGGCCCATAAAGTCAAAGGTCTATTAAGTCAAAGGCCTATAAAGTTTACAGGCCTATAACGTCTACAGGCCTATAAAATCTGTAGACCTATAAAGTTTACAGGCCTATAAAGTCTACATACCTATAAAGTCTACAGGCCTATAAAATCTATAGACCTATAAAGTTTACAGGCCTTAAAGTCTACATACCTATCAAGTCAGATTATATCCAAGATGGCGAAGTAGTGCAGTCCTGTTTCTGTCGTGTGTCTGTAAATAGCCTGTAAATACCCAGTTTTTTGTATTTTTCGTACATATTTCCCTATCAGACTTTTCATCCTTCTACAAAATATACTTTCCTGCAACCCGCCTCACTCAATGTGGAACGGATTCTATTATTGACTTACCTTTTATCTAGAATCTAGAATCTCCAGTTGAAACTAGCTAGCCAGCTAACTAGCTACTTGCTATTAGCCACAGCTAGCGGTGCTAGCGGTGTTACACCCAGAACATTGGATTTTTTTCCGCGGGATTAATTTTAATCACTGGACATTGATCACCGGATATTCGGCCAGTCTGCACAGCGCGTTATCGACCCAGAACATAAAGGATTCACTGGACCTTTAACTCCGGATTTATCGCTACCAGCTGGCTACAACAAAACGGACGCTGTGGTCTGGCTAATCAACCTGAGCTAGGCCCATCTCCCGGCTATCTACCTCTCTATCAACCGGACGGGACCACCTAGTATTGCCCCGCCGATCCTACACGACTGGTCTGCCGACGAAATCGTCTGATGTGGTTACGACGTAACCACGAAGATTCCATCCATCTGCTAGCCCTGGCCCGTTAGCACACGCTTACTCACTAAATTGAACTAGCTACTGAACTAGCTACTTGGTATTAGCCACAGCTAGCGGTGTTTTACCCAGAACATTTGATTTTTTTCCGCGGGATTAATTTTAATCACTGGACATTGATCACCGGATATTCGGCCAGTCAGCACTGCGCGTTATCGACCCAGAACATATCAGTTTTTCCGCCGGCATCACTGAATCACTGGACCTTTAACTCCGGATTCATCGCTACCAGCTGGCTACAACAAAACGGACGTAGCACACGCTAGCCGTGGCCTCTTACTCACTAGCGCTTCACCACCGGACCTTATGATAACTCAGCTATACAGCTGATATCTGCTGGACTGTTCCTTTTACGGTACTACATCCTGTTTATGTTTAGCCTCAGCCCAAACATGGTTAGTTTATTGTTGTTTCGGTTATTTCTAATTGTACTATATCACTGTAGACCCCCAGCCTAGCTAAACCTGCCTTGGTTAGCTCCTTTGTCCCTCCACCCATACACTCAGAGACCGACTCAATTGATGCCTCTAGAGATACTATCTCTTTCAGTGTTACCCAACGCTTAGGTTTACCTCCACTTTACTCATATCCTTCCATATCCTTGTCTGTTCATAATGCCCTGAATCTTTTCTATAACACCCGGAAATCTGCCCCCTTTATTCTATGTACCCAACGCACTAGAAGACCAGTTCTTAAAGCCTTTAGCCGTATCCTTATTCTAGTCCTCCTCTGTTCCTCTGGTGATGTAGAGGCTAACCCAGGCCCTGTAGCCCCCAGTATCACTCCTACTCCCCAGGAGCTATCATTTGTTGACTTCTGTAATCGCAAAAGTCTTGGTTTCTTGCACATAAATATCAGAAGTCTACTTCCTATGTTTGAGTTATTCACTGCGTTAGCACACTCTGCCAACCCTGATGTTCTAGCAGTGTCTGAATCCTGGCTCAGGAAGGCCACCAAAAATTCTGAAATTTCCATCCCCAACTATAACATTTTCCGTCTAGATAGAACTGCCAAAGGGGGTGGAGTTGCAATCTACTGTAGAGATAGCCTGCAGAGCTCTATCATACTATCCAGGTCTGTGCCCAAACAGTTTGAGCTTCTACTTCTAAAAATCCACCTTTCCAGAAATAAGTCTCTCACTGTTGCCGCTTGCTACAGACCCCCCTCAGCCCCCAGCTGTGCCCTGGACACCATATGTGAATTGATTGCCCCCCATTTATCCTCTGAGTTTGTACTGCTTGGTGACCTAAATTGGGATATGCTTAATACCCCAGCCATCCTACAATCCAAGCTAGATGCCCTCAACCTCACGCAAATTATCAACGAACCTACCAGGTACAACCCTAAATCCTTAAACATGGGTACCCTCATAGATATCATCCTGACTAACATACCCTCTAAATACACCTCAGCTGTCTTCAACCAGGATCTCAGCGATCACTGCCTTATTGCCTGCGTCCGTAACGGGTCCGCGGTCAAACGACCACCCCTCATCACTGTCAAACGCTCCCTAAAACACTTTAGCGAGGAGGCCTTCCTAATTGACCTGGCCCAGGTATCCTGGATGGATATAGATCTCATTCCGTCAGTAGAGGATGCCTGGTTGTTCCTTAAAAGTAATTTCCTCTCAATCTTAAATAAACATGCCCCATTCAAAAAATACAGAACTAAGAACCGATATAGCCCCTGGTTCTCCTCAGACTTGACTGCCCTTGACCAGCACAAAAACATCCTGTGGCGTACAGCATTAGCATCAAATAGCCCCCGCGATATGCAACTTTTCAGGGAAGTTAGGAACCAATATACACAAGCAGTCAGGAAAGCAAAGGCTAACTTTTTTCAAACAGAAATTTGCATCCTGTAGCACTAACTCCAAAAAGTTTTGGGACACTGTAAAGTCCATGGAGAATAAGAGCACTTCCTCCCAGCTGCCCACTGCACTGAGGCTAGGAAACACTATCACCACCGATAAATCTACAATAATCGAGAATTTCAACAAGCATTTTGCTACAGCTGGCCATGCTTTCCATCTGGCTACCACTAACCCGGCCACCAACTCTGCACCCTCTGCTGCAACTTGCCCATGCCCCCCGCTTCTCCTTCACACAAATTCAGACAGCTGATGTTTTGAAAGCGCTGCAAAATCTGGACCCCTACAAATCAGCTGGGCTAGACAATCTGGACCCTTTCTTCCTAAAACTAGCCGCCGAAATTGTCGCAACCCCTATTACTAGTCTGTTCAACCTCTCTTTCATAACGTCTGAGATCCCCAGAGATTGGAAAGCTGCCGCGGTCATCCCCCTCTTCAAAGGGGGTGACACTCTAGATCCAAACTGCTACAGACCTATATCCATCCTGCCCTGCCTTTCGAAAGTATTCGAAAGCCAAGTTAACAAACAGATCATCGACCATTTCGAATACCACCGTACCTTCTCCGCTATGCAATCCGGTTTCCGAGCTGGTCACGGGTGCACTTCAGCCACGCTCAAGGTCCTAAACGATATTATAACCGCGATTGATAATAGACAGTACTGTGCAGCCGTCTTCATCGACCTGGCCAAGGCTTTCGACTCTGTCAACCACCGCATTCTTATTGGCAGACTAAATAGCCTTGGTTTCTCAAATGACTGCCTCGCCTGGTTCACCAACTACTTCTCAGATAGAGTTCAGTGTGTCAAATCGGAGGGCCTGTTGTCTGGACCTATGGCAGTCTCTATGGGGGTGCCACAGGGTTCAATTCTTGGGCCGACACTTTTCTCCGTGTATATCAATGATGTCGCTCTTGCTGCTGGTGACTCTCAGATCCACCTCTACGCAGACGACACCATTTTGTATACATCTGGCCCTTCATTGGACACTGTGTTAACAAACCTCCAAACGAGCTTCAATGCCATACAACAATCCTTCAGTAGCCTTCAACTGCTCTTAAACACTAGTAAAACTAAATGCATGCTTTTCAATCGAACGCTGCTAGCACCCGCCCACCCGACTAGAATCACCACTCTCGACGGGTCTGACCTAGAGTATGTGGACAACTACAAATATCTAGGTGTCTGGTTAGACTGTAAACTCAACTTCCAGACTCACATAAAGAATCTCCAATCCAAAGTTAAATCTAGAATCGGCTTCCTATTTCGCAACAAAGCCTCCTTCACTCATGCTGCCAAACATGCCCTCGTAAAACTGACTATCCTACCGATCCTTGACTTCGGCGATGTCATTTACAAAATAGCCTCCAACACTCTACTCAGCAAATTGGATGTAGTCTATCACAGTGCCATCCGTTTTGTCTCCAAAGCCCCATACACTACCCACCACTGTGACCTGTACGCTCTTGTTGGCTGGTCCTCACTACATGTTCGTCGTCAAACCCACTGGCTCCAGGCCATCTATAAATCACTGCTAGGCAAATCCCCGCCTTATCTTAGCTCATTGGTCACTATAGCAGCACCCACCCGCAGTCTGCGCTCCAGCAGGTATATCTCACTGGTCATTCCCAAAGCCAACACCTCCTTTGGCCGCCATTCCTTCCAGTTCTCTGCTGCCAATGACTGGAACGAATTGCAAAAATCTCTGAAGCTGGAGACTCTTATCTCCCCCAATAACTTTAAGCATCAGTTGTCAGAGCACCTTACCGATCACTGCACCTGTACACAGCCCATCTGAAATTAGCCCACCCAACTACCTCATCCCTATATTGTTATTTAATTTGCTCTTTTGCACCCCAGTATCTCTATTTGCCCATAATCTCTTGCACATCTAGCATTCCAGTGTTAATACTATTGTAATTATTCTGCACTATAGCCTATTTATTGCCTTACCTCCATAACTTGCTACATTTGCACACACTGTATATATATTTTCTGTTGTATTTCTGACTTTATGTTTTTTTTTTTACCCCATATGTAACTCTGTGTTGTTTTTATTGCACTACTTTGCTTTATCTTGGCCAGGTCGCAGTTGTAAATGAGAACCTGTTCTCAACTGGCTTACCTGGTTAAATAAAGGTGAAAAAAAATAAAAAAAAAAAAAAAAAATAAAAAAAATAAGTCTACAGGCCTACAAAGTCAATGGCCTATAAAGTCAAAAGCCTATAACGTCTACAGACCTATAAAGTCTACAGACCTATAAAGTCTACAGACCTATAAAGTCTACAGTCCTATAAAGTCAAAGGCCTATAAAGTCAAAAGCCTATAACGTCTACAGACCTATAAAGTCTACAGGCCTATAAAGTCTATAGGCCTATAATATCTACAGGCCTATAAAGTCTACAGGTCTATGAAGTCTACAGGCCTATGACGTCTGCAGGACTATAAAGTCTATAGACCTATAAAGTCTACAAGCCTATGAAGTCTACAAGCCTATAAAGTCTACATATCTATAAAGTCAAAGGCCTATAAAGTTTACAGGCCTATAAAGTCAATGGCCTATAAAGTCAAAGGCCTATAAAGTCAAAAGCCTATACCGTCTACAGACCTATAAAGTCTACAGACCTATAAAGTCTACAGGCCTATAAAGTCTATAGGCCTATAAAGTCTACAGGCCTATAAAGTCTCAGGCATATCTATAAAGTCAAAGGCCTATAAAGTCTACAGGCCTATAAAGTCAATGGCCTATAAAGTCAAAGGCCTATAAAGTCAAAAAGCCTATACAGTCTACATACCTATAAAGTCTACAGACCTATAAAGTCTACAGGCCTATAAAGTCTATAGGCCTATAAAGTCTACAGGCCTATAAAGTCTACAGGTCTACGAAGTCTACAGGCCTATGACGTCTGCAGGCCTATAAAGTCTATAGACCTATAAAGTCTACAAGCCTATGAAGTCTACAAACCTATAAAGTCTACATATCTATAAAGTCAAAGGCCTATAAAGTTTACAGGCCTATAAAGTCTAAAAGCCTATAAAGTCTAAACGCCTATAAAGTCTACAAGCCTATAAAGTCTACAGGCCTATAAAGTCTACAGGCCTATAAAGTCTACATATCTATAAAGTCAAAGGCCTATAAAGTTTACAGGCCTATAAAGTCAATGGCCTATAAAGTCAAAGGCCTATAAAGTCAAAAGCCTATACCGTCTACATACCTATAAAGTCTACAGACCTATAAAGTCTACAGGCCTATAAAGTCTATAGGCCTATAATGTCTACGGGCCTATAAAGTCTACAGGTCTACGAAGTCTACAGGCCTATGACGTCTGCAGGCCTATAAAGTCTATAGACCTATAAAGTCTACAAGCCTATGAAGTCTACAAACCTATAAAGTCTACATATCTATAAAGTCAAAGGCCTATAAAGTTTACAGGCCTATAAAGTCTAAAAGCCTATAAAGTCTAAACGCCTATAAAGTCTACAAGCCTATAAAGTCTACAGGCCTATAAAGTCTACAGGCCTATAAAGTCTACAGGCCTATAAAGTCTATAGACCTATAAAGTCTACAGGCTTATAAAGTCTACAGGCCTATAAAGTCTACGGACCTATGAAGTCTACGGGCCTATAAAGTTTAGTGGCCTATAAAGTCTACAAGCGTATAAAGTCTACATATCTATAAAGTCTACAGGGCTATAAAGTCTACAGGCCTATAAAGTCTACAGGCCTATAAAGTTTACAGGCCTATAATGTCTACAGGCCGATAAAGTCTACAGGCCTATAAAGTCAAAGGTCTATTAGGTGGTCCTCTGTAGCTCAGCTGGTAGAGCACGGCGCTTGTAACGCCAAGGTAGGGGGTTCGATCCCCGGGACCACCCATACACAAAAATGTATGCACGCATGACTGTAAGTCGCTTTGGATAAAAGCGTCTGCGAAATGGCATATTATTTATATTATTTATTAAGTCAAAGGCCTTTAAAGTCTACAAGCCTATAAAGTCTACAGGCCTATAAAGTATAAAAGCTTATAAAGTTTACAGGCCTATAAAGTCTACAGGTCTATAAAGTCTACGGGCCTATAAAGTCTACAGGCCTATAAAGTCTACAGGCCTATAAAGTCTACATACCTATAAAGTCTACAGGCCTATAACATCTATAGACCTATAAAGTTTACAGGCCTATAAAGTCTAAAAGCCTATAAAGTCTAAACGCCTATAAAGTCTACAGGCCTATAAAGTCTACAGGCCTATAAAGTCTATAGACCTATAAAGTCTACAGGCCTATAAAGTCTACAGGCCTATAAAGCCTACAGGCCTATAAAGTCTACGGACCTATGAAGTCTACGGGCCTATAAAGTTTAGTGGCCTATAAAGTCTACAAGCGTATAAAGTCTACATATCTATAAAGTCTAAACGCCTATAAAGTCTACAGGCCTATAATGTCTACGGGCCTATAAAGTCCACAGGTCTATGAAGTCTACAGGCCTATGACGTCTGCAGGCCTATAAAATCTATAGACCTATAAAGTCTACAAGCCTATGAAGTCTACAAGCCTATAAAGTCTACATATCTATAAAGTCAAATGCCTATAAAGTTTACAGGCCTATAATGTCTAAAAGCCTATAAAGTCTAAACGCCTATAAAGTCTACAGGCCTATAAAGTCTACAGGCCTATAAAGTCTACAGGCCTATAAAGTCTATAGACCTATAAAGTCTACAGGCCTATAAAGTCTACAGGCCTATAAAGCCTACAGGCCTATAAAGTCTACGGACCTATGAAGTCTAAGGGCCTATAAAGTTTAGTGGCCTATAAAGTCTACAGGCCTATAAAGTCTACAGACCTATAATGTCTACAGGCCTATAAAGTCTACAGACCTATAAAGTCTACAGGCATATAAAGTCTACAGACCTATAATGTCTACAGCCCTATGAAGTCTACAGGTCTATAAAGTCTACAGACCTATAAAGTCTACAGGCCTATAAAGTCTACAGGCCTATAAAGTTTACAGGCCTATAAAGTCTACAGGCCTATAAAATCTATAGACCTATAAAGTTTACAGGCCTATAAAGTCTACATACCTATAAAGTCTACAGGCCTATAAAATGTATAGACCTATAAAGTTTACAGGCCTTAAAGTCTACATGCCTATAAAGTTTACAGGTCTATAAAGTCTACAGGCCTACAAAGTCAATGGCCTATAAAGTCAAAGGCCTATAAAGACAAAAGCTTATAACGTCTACAGACCTATAAAGTCTACAGACCTATAAAGTCTACAGGCCTATAAAGTCAAAGGCCTATAAAGTCAAAAGCCTATAACGTCTACAGACCTATAAAGTCTATAGACCTATAAAGTCTACAGGCCTATAACGTCTACAGACCTATAAAGTGTTCAGGCCTATGAAGTCAAAGGTCTATTAAATCAAAGGCCTATAAAGTCTACAGGCCTATAAAGGTCAAAGATGGCGAAGTAGTGCAGTTGTGTTTTTATCGTCTGTCTGTAAATAGCCTGTAAATACCCTATTTTCGTAAATTTTTCGTACATATTTCCCTATCAGACTTTTCATCCTTCTACAAGATATACTTTCCTGCAACCCGCCTCACTCAATGTGGAACGGATTCTATTATTGACTTACCTTTATCTAGAATTTAGAATCTCCAGTTGAAACTAGCTAGCCAGCTAACTAGCTACTTGCTTTTTGCTATTAGCCACAGCTAGCGGTGTTTTCACCCAGAACATTGGATTTTTTTCCGCGGGATTAATTTTTAATCATTGGACATTGATCACCGGATATTCGGCCAGTCTACACAGCGCGTTATCGACCCAGAACATATCAGTTTTTCCGCGGAATCACTGATTCACTGGACCTTTAACTCGGATTAATTGCTACCAGCTGGCTACAACAAATCGGACGCTGTGGTCTGGCTAATCAACCTGAGCTAGGCCCATCTCCCGGCTATCTACCTCTCTATCAACCGGACGGGACCACATAGTATTGACACGGAGCCCCGCCGATCCTACACGACTGGTCTGCCGACGAAATCGCCTGATGTGGTTACGACGTAACCACGAAGATTCCATCCATCTGCTAGCCCTGGCCCGTTAGCACACGCTTACTCACTAAACTGAACTAGCTACTGGACTAGCTACTTGCTATTAGCCACAGCTAGCAGTGTTTCACCCAGAACATTTGATTTTTTTCCGCGGGATAAATTTTAATCACTGGACTTTGATCACCGGATATTCGGCCAGTCAGCACTGCGCGTTATCGACCCAGAACATATCAGTTTTTCCGCCGGAATAACTGGACCTTTAACTCCGGATTCTTCGCTACCAGCTGGCTACAACAAAACGGACGTAGCACACGCTAGCCGTGGCCTCTTACTCACTAGCACTTCACCACCGGACCTTATGATAACTCAGCTATACAGCTGATATCTGCTGGACTGTTCCTTTTTTTTTACGGTACTACATCCTGTTTATGTTTAGCCTCAGCCCAAACATGGTTAGTTTATTGTTGTTTCGGTTATTTCTAATTGTACTATATCACTGTAGACCCCCCAGCCTAGCTAAACCTGCCTTAGTTAGCTCTTTTGTCCCTCCACCCATACACTCAGAGACCGACTCAATTGATGCCTCTAGAGATACTATCTCTTTCAGTGTTACCCAACGCTTAGGTTTACCTCCACTTTACTCATATCCTTCCATATCCTTGTCTGTACATAATGCCCTGAATCTTTTCTATAACACCCGGAAATCTGCCCCCTTTATTCTATGTACCCAACGCACTAGAAGACCAGTTCTTAAAGCCTTTAGCCGTATCCTTATTCTAGTCCTCCTCTGTTCCTCTGGTGATGTAGAGGCTAACCCAGGCCCTGTAGCCCCCAGTATCACTCCTACTCCCCAGGAGCTATCATTTGTTGACTTCTGTAATCGCAAAAGTCTTGGTTTCTTGCACATAAATATCAGAAGTCTACTTCCTAAGTTTGAGTTATTCACTGCGTTAGCACACTCTGCCAACCCTGATGTTCTAGCAGTGTCTGAATCCTGGCTCAGGAAGGCCACCAAAAATTCTGAAATTTCCATCCCCAACTATAACATTTTCCGTCTAGATAGAACTGCCAAAGGGGGTGGAGTTGCAATCTACTGTAGAGATAGCCTGCAGAGCTCTATCATACTATCCAGGTCTGTGCCCAAACAGTTTGAGCTTCTACTTCTAAAAATCCACCTTTCCAGAAATAAGTCTCTCACTGTTGCCGCTTGCTACAGACCCCCCTCAGCCCCCAGCTGTGCCCTGGACACCATATGTGAATTGATTGCCCCCATTTATCCTCTGAGTTTGTACTGCTTGGTGACCTAAATTGGGATATGCTTAATACCCCAGCCATCCTACAATCCAAGCTAGATGCCCTCAACCTCACGCAAATTATCAACGAACCTACCAGGTACAACCCTAAATCCTTAAACATGGGTACCCTCATAGATATCATCCTGACTAACATACCCTCTAAATACACCTCAGCTGTCTTCAACCAGGATCTCAGCGATCACTGCCTTATTGCCTGCGTCCGTAACGGGTCCGCGGTCAAACAACCACCCCTCATCACTGTCAAACGCTCCCTAAAACACTTTAGCGAGGAGGCCTTCCTAATTGACCTGGCCCAGGTATCCTGGATGGATATAGATCTCATTCCGTCAGTAGAGGATGCCTGGTTGTTCCTTAAAAGTAATTTCCTCTCAATCTTAAATAAACATGCCCCATTCAAAAAATACAGAACTAAGAACCGATATAGCCCCTGGTTCTCCTCAGACTTGACTGCCCTTGACCAGCACAAAAACATCCTGTGGCGTACAGCATTAGCATCAAAAAGCCCCCGCGATATGCAACTTTTCAGGGAAGTTAGGAACCAATATACACAAGCAGTCAGGGAAAGCAAAGGCTAACTTTTTCAAACAGAAATTTGCATCCTGTAGCACTAACTCCAAAAAGTTTTGGGACACTGTAAAGTCCATGGAGAATAAGAGCACTTCCTCCCAGCTGCCCACTGCACTGAGGCTAGGAAACACTATCTCCACCGATAAATCTACAATAATCGAGAATTTCAACAAGCATTTTGCTACAGCTGGCCATGCTTTCCATCTGGCTACCACTAACCCGGCCACCAACTCTGCACCCTCTGCTGCAACTTGCCCATGCCCCCCGCTTCTCCTTCACACAAATTCAGACAGCTGATGTTTTGAAAGCGCTGCAAAATCTGGACCCCTACAAATCAGCTGGGCTAGACAATCTGGACCCTTTCTTCCTAAAACTAGCCGCCGAAATTGTCGCAACCCCTATTACTAGTCTGTTCAACCTCTCTTTCATAACGTCTGAGATCCCCAGAGATTGGAAAGCTGCCGCGGTCATCCCCCTCTTCAAAGGGGGTGACACTCTAGATCCAAACTGCTACAGACCTATATCCATCCTGCCCTGCCTTTCGAAAGTATTCGAAAGCCAAGTTAATAAACAGATCATCGACCATTTCGAATACCACCGTACCTTCTCCGCTATGCAATCCGGTTTCCGAGCTGGTCACGGGTGCACTTCAGCCACGCTCAAGGTCCTAAACGATATTATAACCGCGATTGATAATAGACAGTACTGTGCAGCCGTCTTCATCGACCTGGCCAAGGCTTTCGACTCTGTCAACCACCGCATTCTTATTGGCAGACTAAATAGCCTTGGTTTCTCAAATGACTGCCTCGCCTGGTTCACCAACTACTTCTCAGATAGAGTTCAGTGTGTCAAATCGGAGGGCCTGTTGTCTGGACCTATGGCAGTCTCTATGGGGGTGCCACAGGGTTCAATTCTTGGGCCGACACTTTTCTCCGTGTATATCAATGATGTCGCTCTTGCTGCTGGTGACTCTCAGATCCACCTCACGCAGACGACACCATTTTGTATACATCTGGCCCTTCATTGGACACTGTGTTAACAAACCTCCAAACGAGCTTCAATGCCATACAACAATCCTTCAGTAGCCTTCAACTGCTCTTAAACACTAGTAAAACTAAATGCATGCTTTTCAATCGAACGCTGCTAGCACCCGCCCACCCGACTAGAATCACCACTCTCGACGGGTCTGACCTAGAGTATGTGGACAACTACAAATATCTAGGTGTCTGGTTAGACTGTAAACTCAACTTCCAGACTCACATAAAGAATCTCCAATCCAAAGTTAAATCTAGAATCGGCTTCCTATTTCGCAACAAAGCCTCCTTCACTCATGCTGCCAAACATGCCCTCGTAAAACTGACTATCCTACCGATCCTTGACTTCGGCGATGTCATTTATAAAATAGCCTCCAACACTCTACTCAGCAAATTGGATGTAGTCTATCACAGTGCCATCCGTTTTGTCTCCAAAGCCCCATACACTACCCACCACTGTGACCTGTACGCTCTTGTTGGCTGGTCCTCACTACATGTTCGTTCGTCAAACCCACTGGCTCCAGGCCATCTATAAATCACTGCTAGGCAAATCCCCGCCTTATCTTAGCTCATTGGTCACCATAGCAGCACCCACCCGTAGTCTGCGCTCCAGCAGGTATATCTCACTGGTCATTCCCAAAGCCAACACCTCCTTTGGCCGCCATTCCTTCCAGTTCTCTGCTGCCAATGACTGGAACGAATTGCAAAAATCTCTGAAGCTGGAGACTCTTATCTCCCTCAATAACTTTAAGCATCAGTTGTCAGAGCACCTTACCGATCACTGCACCTGTACACAGCCCATCTGAAATTAGCCCACCCAACTACCTCATCCCTATATTGTTATTTAATTTGCTCTTTTGCACCCAAGTATCTCTATTTGCACATAATCTCTTGCACATCTAGCATTCCAGTGTTAATACTATTGTAATTATTCTGCACTATAGCCTATTTATTGCCTTACCTCCATAACTTGCTACATTTGCACACACTGTATATATATTTTCTGTTGTATTTCTGACTTTATGTTTTTTTTTTCCCCATATGTAACTCTGTGTTGTTTTTGTTGCACTACTTTGCTTTGTCTTGGCCAGGTCGCAGTTGTAAATGAGAACCTGTTCTCAACTGGCTTACCTGGTTAAATAAAGGTGAAATAAAAAATAAAAAATAAAAAGGCCTATAAAGTCAAAGGCCTATAAAGTCTACAGACCTATAAAGTCAAAGGCCTATAAAGTCAAAGGCCTATAAAGTCTACAGACCTATAAGGTCTACAGGCCTATAAAGTCTACAGGCCTATAAAGTCTACAGGCATATAAAGTCAAAGGCCTATAAAGTCTACAGACCTATAAAGTCTACAGGCCTATAGTCAAAGGTCTATAAAGTCTACAGGCCTATAAAGTCTACAAGCTATTAAAGTCTACAGTCCTATAAAGTCTACAGGTCTATAAAGTCTATAGACCTATAAAGTCTATAGGCCCATAAAGTCAAAGGTCTATTAAGTCAAAGGCCTATAAATTTTACAGGCCTATAAAGTCTACAGGCCTATAAAATCTATAGACCTATAAAGTTTACAGGCCTATAAAGTCTACATACCTATAAAGTCTACAGGCCTATAAAATCTATAGACCTATAAAGTTTACAGGCCTTAAAGTCTACATACCTATAAAGTCTACAGGCCTACAAAGTCAATGGCCTATAAAGTCAAAGGCCTATAAAGTCAAAAGCCTATAACGTCTACAGACCTATAAAGTCTACAGACCTATAAAGTCTACAGGCCTATAAAGTCAAAGGCCTATAAAGTCAAAAGCCTATAACGTCTACAGACCTATAAAGTCTACAGACCTATAAAGTCTACAGGCCTATAAAGTCTATAGGCCTATAATATCTACGGGCCTATAAAGTCTACAGGTCTATGAAGTCTACAGGCCTATGACGTCTGCAGGCCTATAAAGTCTATAGGCCTATAAAGTCTACAAGCCTATGAAGTCTACAAGCCTATAAAGTCTACATATCTATAAAGTTAAGGCCTATAAAATTTACAGGCCTATAAAGTCAATGGCCTATAAAGTCAAAGGCCTATAAAGTCAAAAGCTTATAACGTCTACAGACCTATAAAGTCTACAGACCTATAAAGTCTACAGGCCTATGAAGTCTACAGGCCTATAAAGTCTACAGGCCTATAAAGTCTACAGGCCTATAAAGTCTATAGACCTATAGAGTCTACAGGCCTATAAAGTCTACAGGCCTATAAAGCCTACAGGCCTATAAAGTCTACGGACCTATGAAGTCTACGGGCCTATAAAGTTTAGTGGCCTATAAAGTCTACAAGCGTATAAAGTTTACAGGCCTATAAAGTGTACAGGCATATAAAGTCTACAGGCCTATAAAGTCTATATACCTATAAAGTTTACAGGCCTTAAAGTCTACATGCCTATAAAGTTTACAGGTCTATAAAGTCTACAGGCCTACAAAGTCAATGGCCTATAAAGTCAAAGGCCTATAAAGACAAAAGCTTATAACGTCTACAGACCTATAAAGTCTACAGACCTATAAAGTCTACAGGCCTATAAAGTCAAAGGCCTATAAAGTCAAAAGCCTATAACATCTACAGACCTATAAAGTCTATAGACCTATAAAGTCTACAGGCCTATAACGTCTACAGACCTATAAAGTGTTCAGGCCTATGAAGTCAAAGGTCTATTAAATCAAAGGCCTATAAAGTCTACAGGCCTATAAAGGTCAAAGGCCTATAAAGTCAAAGGCCTATAAAGTCTACAGACCTATAAAGTCAAAGGCCTATAAAGTCAAAGGCCTATAAAGTCTACAGACCTATAAGGTTTACAGGCCTATAAAGTCTACAGGCCTATAAAGTCTACAGGCATATAAAGTCAAAGGCCTATAAAGTCTACAGACCTATAAAGTCTACAGGCCTATAGTCAAAGGTCTATAAAGTTTACAGGCCTATAATGTCTAAAACTTATAAAGTCTACAGTCCTATAAAGTCTACAGGTCTATAAAGTCTATAGACCTATGAAGTCTATAGGCCCATAAAGTCAAAGGTCTATTAAGTCAAAGGCCTATAAAGTTTACAGGGCTATAAAGCCTACAGGCCTATAAAATCTATAGACCTATAAAGTTTACAGGCCTATAAAGTCTACATACCTATAAAGTCTACAGGCCTATAAAATCTATAGACCTATAAAGTTTACAGGCCTTAAAGTCTACATACCTATAAAGTCTACAGGCCTACAAAGTCAATGGCCTATAAAGTCAAAGGCCTATAAAGTCTACAGACCTATGAAGTCTACGGGCCTATAAAGTTTAGTGGCCTATAAAGTCTACAGACCTATAAAGTCTACAGGCCTATAAAGTCAAAGGCCTATAAAGTCAAAAGCCTATAACGTCTACAGACCTATAAAGTCTACAGACCTATAAAGTCTAAAGGCCTATAAAGTCTATAGGCCTATAATATCTACGGGCCTATAAAGTCTACAGGTCTATGAAGTCTACAGGCCTATGACGTCTGCAGGCCTATAAAGTCTATAGACCTATAAAGTCTACAAGCCTATGAAGTCTACAAGCCTATAAAGTCTACATATCTATAAAGTTAAGGCCTATAAAGTTTACAGGCCTATAAAGTCAATGGCCTATAAAGTCAAAGGCCTATAAAGTCAAAAGCTTATAACGTCTACAGACCTATAAAGTCTACAGACCTATAAAGTCTACAGGCCTATAAAGTCTACAGGCCTATAAAGTTTACAGGCCTATAAAGTGTACAGGCATATAAAGTCTACAGGCCTATAAAGTCTATAGACCTATAAAGTCTACAGGCCTATAACGTCTACAGACCTATAAAGTGTTCAGGCCTATGAAGTCAAAGGTCTATTAAATCAAAGGCCTATAAAGTCTACAGGCCTATAAAGTCTACAGGCCTATAAAGTCTACAGGCCTATATAGTCTACAGGCCTATAAAGTCAAAGGCCTATAAAGTTTACAGACCTATAAAGTCAAAGGCCTATAAAGTCAAAGGCCTATAAAGTCTACAGACCTATAAAGTCTACAGGCCTATAAAGTCTACAGGCCTATAAAGTCTACAGGCATATAAAGTCAAAGGCCTATAAAGTCTATAGACCTATAAAGTCTACAGGCCTATAAAGTCTACGGACCTATGGAGTCTACGGGCATATAAAGTTTAGTGGCCTATAAAGTCTACAAGCGTATAAAGTCTACATATCTATAAAGTCTACAGGTTTATAAAGTCTACAGGCCTATAAAGTGTACAGGCCTATAAAGTATACAGGCCTATAAAGTCTACAGGCCTATAAAGTCTACAGGCCTATAAAGTCTAAAAGCTTATAAAGTCTACAGGCCTATAAAGTCTACAGGTCTATAAAGTCTATAGACCTATAGAGTCTACAGGCCTATAAAGTCAAAGATCTATTAAGTCAAAGGCATATGAAGTTTACAGGCCTATAAAGTCTACAGGCCTATAAAACCTATAGACCTATAAAGTTTACAGGCCTTAAAGTCTACATACCTATAAAGTTTACAGGTCTATAAAGTCTACAGGCCTACAAAGTCAATGGCCTATAAAGTCAAAGGCCTATAAAGTAAAAAGCCTATAACGTCTACAGACCTATAAAGTCTACAGACCTATAAAGTCTACAGGCCTATAAAGTCAAAGGCCTATAAAGTCAAAAGCCTATAACGTCTACAGACCTATAAAGTCTACAGACCTATAAAGTCTACAGGCCTATAAAGTCTATAGGCCTATAATGTCTACGGGCCTATAAAGTCTACAGGTCTACGAAGTCTACAGGCCTATGACGTCTGCAGGCCTATAAAGTCTATAGACCTTTAAAGTCTACAAGCCTATGAAGTCTACAAACCTATAAAGTCTACATATATATAAAGTCAAAGGCCTATAAAGTTTACAGGCCTATAAAGTCTAAAAGCCTATAAAGTCTAAACGCCTATAAAGTCTACAAGCCTATAAAGTCTACAGGCCTATAAAGTCTACAGGCCTATAAAGTCAACAGGCCTATAAAGTCTATAGACCTATAAAGTCTACAGGCCTATAAAGTCTACAGGCCTATAAAGCCTACAGGCCTATAAAGTCTACGGACCTATGAAGTCTACGGGCCTATAAAGTTTAGTGGCCTATAAAGTCTACAAGCGTATAAAGTCTACATATCTATAAAGTCTACAGGGCTATAAAGTCTACAGGCCTATAAAGTGTACAGGCCTATAATGTCTACAGGCCGATAAAGTCTACAGGCCTATAAAGTCAAAGGTCTATTAAGTCAAAGGCCTATAAAGTCTACAAGCCTATAAAGTCTACAGGCCTATAAAGTCTAAAAGCTTTCAAAGTTTACAGGCCTATAAATTCTACAGGTCTATAAAGTCTACGGGCTTATAAAGTTTACTGGCCTATAAAGTCTACAGCCCTATAAAGTCTACGGGCCTATAAAGTCTACAGGCCTATAAAGTATACAGGCCTATAAAGTCTACATACCTAGAAAGTCTACAGGCCTATAAAATCTATAGACCTATAAAGTTTACAGGCCTGAAAGTCTACATACCTATAACGTCTACAGACCTATAAAGTCTACAGGCCTATAAAGTCTATAGGCCTATAATGTCTACGGGCCTATACAGTCTACAGGTCTATGAAGTCTACAGGCCTATGACGTCTGCAGGCCTATAAAGTCTACATATCTATAAAGTCAAAGGCCTATAAAGTTTATAGGCCTATAATGTCTAAAAGCCTATAAAGTCTAAACGCCTATAAAGTCTACAGGCCTATAAAGTCTACAGGCCTATAAAGTCTACAGGCCTATAAAGTCTACAGGCCTATAAAGTCAATAGACCTATAAAGTCTACAGGCCTATAAAGTCTACAGGCCTATAAAGCCTACAGGCCTACAAAGTCTACGGACCTATGAAGTCTACGGGCCTATAAAGTTTAGTGGTCTATAAAGTCTACAGGCCTATAAAGTCTACAGACCTATAATGTCTACAGGCCTATAAAGTCTACAGACCTATAAAGTCTACAGGCCTATAAAGTCTACAGACCTATAATGTCTACAGGCCTATGAAGTCTACAGGTCTATAAAGTCTACAGACCTATAAAGTCTACAGGCCTATAAAGTCTACGGGCCTATAAAGTTTACAAGCCTTAAAGTCTACAAGCCTATAAAGTCTACATAGCAATAAAGTCTACGGGCCTTAAAAGTCTACAGGCCTATAAAGTCTACAGGCCTATAAAGTCTACAGACCTATAAAGTGGTTCAATTCCATAATGATTTACTTGCACGGTGGTGGTTCAATTCCATAATGATTTACTTGCATGGTTGGTGGTTCAATTCCATAATGATTTACGTGCATGGTTGGTGGTTCAATTCTATAATGATTTACTTGCATGGTTGGTGGTTCATTTCCATAATGATTTACTTGCATGGTAGGTGGTTTATATTCCATAATGATTTACTAGCATGGTTGGTAGTTCAATTCCATAATGATTTCCGTGCATGGTAGATGGTTCAATTCCATAATGATTTACTTGCATGGTTGGTGGTTCAATTCCTAATGATTTACGTGCATGGTTGGTGGTTCAATTCTATAATTATATAATTGCATGGTTGGTGGTTCAATTCCATAATGTTTTACTTGCATTGTTGATGGTTCAATTCCAAAATGATTTACTTGCACGGTTGGTGGTTCAATTCCTTAATTATTTACTTGCATGGTTGGTAGTTCAATTCCATAATGATTTACTAGCATGGTTGGTGGTTCAATTCCATAATGATTTACATGCATGGTTGGTGGTTCAATTCCATAATGATTTACGTGCATGGTTGGTGGTTCAATTCCATAATGATTTCCGTGCATGGTAGGTGGTTCAATTCCATAATGATTTACTTGCATGGTTGGTGGTTCAATTCCATAATGATTTACGTGCATGGTTGGTGGTTCAATTCTATAATGATTAACTTGCATGGTTGGTGGTTCAATTCCATACTGATTTACTTGCATGGTTGGTGGTGTATATTCCATAATGATTTACTAGAATGGTTGGTGGTTCAATTCCATAATGATTTCCGTGCATGGTTGATTGTTCAATTCCACAATGATTTACTTGCATGGTTGGTGGTTCAATTCCATAATGATTTTCTTGCATGGTAGGTGGTTCAATTCCAGAATGATTAACTTGCATGGTTGGTCGTTCAATTCCATAATGATTTTCTTGCATGGTAGGTGGTTCAATTCCATAATGATTTACTTGCATGGTTGATGGTTCAATTCCAAAATGATTTACTTGCACGGTTGATGGTTCAATTTATCATGATTTACTTGCACGGTTGGTGGTTCAATTCCATAATGATTTACTTGCACGGTTGATGGTTCAATTCTTTAATGATTTACTTGCATGGTTGATAGTTCAATTCCAAAATGATTTACTTGCACGGTTGATGGTTCAATTCTATCATGATTTACTTGCACGGTTGGTGGTTCAATTCCTTAATTATTTACTTGCATGGTTGGTAGTTCAATTCCATAATGATTTACTAGCATGGTTGTTGGTTCAATTCCATAATGATTTACATGCATGGTTGGTGGTTCAATTCCATAATGATTTACATGCATGGTTGGTGGTTCAATTCCATAATGATTTACTTGCATGGTTGGTGGTTTATATTCCATAATGATTTACTAGCATGGTTGGTAGTTCAATTCCATAATGATTTCCGTGCATGGTAGATGGTTCAATTCCATAATGATTTACTTGCATGGTTGGTGGTTCAATTCCATAATGATTTACGTGCATGGTTGGTGGTTCAATTCTGTAATGATTAACTTGCATTGTTGGTGGTTCAATTCCATAATGATTTACTTGCATGGTTGGTGGTGTATATTCCATAATGATTTACTAGCATGGTTTGTGGTTCAATTCCATAATGATTTCCGTGCATGGTTGATGGTTCAATTCAACAATGATTTACTTGCATGGTTGGTGGTTCAATTCCACAATGATTAACTTGCATGGTTGGTGGTTCAATTACATAATGATTTACTTGCATTGTTGGTGGTGTATTTTCCATAATAATTAACTTGCGTGGTTGGTGGTTCAATTCCATAATGATTTCCGTGCATGGTTGATGGTTCAATTCCACAATGATTTACTTGCACGGTGGTGGTTCAATTCCATAATGATATACGTGCATGGTTGGTGGTTCAATTCTATAATGATTAACTTGCATGGTTGGTGGTTCAATTCCATAATGTTTTACTTGCATTGTTGATGGTTCAATTCCAAAATGATTTACTTGCATGGTTGGTTGTTCAATTCCATAATGATATACGTGCATGGTTGGTGGTTCAATTCTATAATGATTAACTTGCATGGTTGGTGGTTCAATTCCAGAATGATTAACTTGCATGGTTGGTGGTTCAATTCCATAATGATTTACTTGTATGGTTGGTGGTTCAATTCCGGAATGATTAACTTGCATGGTTGGTGGTTCAATTCCATAATGATTTCCGTGCATGGTTGATGGTTCAATTCCACAATGATTTACTTGCATGGTTGGTGCTTCAATTCCAGAATTATTTACTTGCATGGTTGGTGGTTCAATTCCATAATGATTTACTTGCATGGTTGATGGTTCAATTCCATAATGATTTACGTGCGTGGTTGGTGGTTCAATTCTATAATTGATGAGGTAAAGTGAATTGGGTTTAGCGACTCGGAAGGGAGGGATGCAGTGTCCTGAGACCTACATTAAGAGCAATATTCAAATAGCACATCCCTCCCCGTATGAGCAGTGACCTTCGGCAGCCATTAAAGCTTAGGCAGTTAGTTTGCCACAGGCATTTGAGATGTAAGCACATGTATATTGGTATGTTGAAGTGATATTTAAATATATAGGTGTCTGTGTGGTGGTGGTTATAGTTATAGTACTACCTCTGTCCCCATGATGAGAACGGGGGTATATCACTCATCTCTCGCCAGGCAGTCACACAGCAACAGAGGAACAGCATGGGGAGAATTTACTCAGGGACAGGGTGGATGCAGGGGGTTTCAATCTCCAGGCAAATCCATTTGAATATAGGACCTGATTCTGTATGCAAATGAAGGGAGCGAGGGGGTGAGAGGAGTGCATGGTGGAGGTAGGGGTGATGGTGGAGGTAGGGGTGATGGTGGAGGTAGGGGTGATGGTGGAAGTAGGGGTGATGGTGGAGGTAGGGGTGATGGTAGAGGTAGGGGTGATGGTGGAAGTAGGGGTGATGGTGGAGGTAGTGGTGATGGTGGAAGTAGGGGTGATGGTGGAGGTAGGGGTGATGGTAGAGGTAGGGGTGATGGTGGAAGTAGGGGTGATGGTGGAAGTAGGGGTGATGGTAGAGGTAGGGGTGATGGTGGAAGTAGGGGTGATGGTGGAGGTAGGGGTGATGGTGGAGGTAGGGGTGATGGTGGAAGTAGGGGTGATGGTGGAGGTAGGGGTGATGGTAGAGGTAGGGGTGATGGTGGAGGTAGGGGTGATGGTAGAGGTAGGGGTGATGGTGGAAGTAGGGGTGATGGTGGAGGTAGGGGTGATGGTGGAGGTAGGGGTGATAGTGGATTGGTAGTGGTGATGGTAGAAGTAGGGGTGATGGTGGAGGTAGGGGTGATGGTGTATTGGTAGGGGTGATGGTAGAGGTAATGGTGGAGGTAGGGGTGATAGTGGAGGTAGGGGTGAAAGTGGAGGGGGTGATGGTGGAGGGGGGTGATGGTGGGGGGGGTGATGGTAGAGGTAGGGGTAATGGTGGAGGGGGGGGACACATCGGGAATATGCATAATGAGATTCTCAGGGTCATCCCTCTGGCGTGTCAGATCCAGGACTGGAGGCACGACACGGGGGTGGGAGGGGGGGTGTACAAGGCCCCCAATAGCCCCCAGCCCCCAGCCCCTACCCCTACTACCCCCATATCCCCACACGCTACGTTAGCTAGCGCTTAGCGTCTGCCTCCCTCTCCCTCCAGGAATAAGTGCATTAGCCTTCATGACAATCTCTCCAATTATGTGACCTGATCTGTGTGGTTAATAATTGCTCTCTTCATTCAATTGTGTCCAAATGGGAGTGGAATAGATTTTTTGGGGGATATTAGATATTAGCCGATTACTTTGAGTGCCCCCCTAATTTGAATCGATTTAAATAATGGTTATTCATGTGATCTTTTGCCTCAGTGTAGCTATAGTACAGTGCAGTACAGGCGGTGGGGCACGACGCGACACACCCTCAAGGAGATGCAGGGTAACTGTACAGTGGAAGATATTACAACATGTTAATGGTGTTTGATAGCACAAGTTTCCTTCTGCATAATTTAACACAATTTTACACAACGTTTACCGGAATTAGAATCAGTCGAACTTAGAACAAAGGATGCCATTCTGCTTTTATGCAGATAGGGTATATAACTAATTGTCATTGTTCCAGATGCACCAGATCAGATCTATTACTTTCATTTAATCTCTTACCTATGTGTAAAACTGTGTTTAGCCTCCAGAATGCCTCTAGCCGGGCGGTCGCCATCACGTCACCCTGAATGGTGAGATGCAGAGAAGGGATTTACCTCTCAATGGGACATATAAAATATTAAACAGGGGAATATTGGCTACGTTGATCCTCCTAAATATATTAATATCTAACAGAGGGCTCTTATGCATGTATGCTGAGTTACTTGTCCAATTTCATTAAGGCCATTTGTCATTCCTCCGGGTGGAGGGTGCAGGTCTGGTCCTATAGGCCTGAGGAGACCAGGGACGGAGACACTTAGAGAGGACAGGGGACGACTGTCAGGCCTGAGGAGACCAGGGACGGAGACACTTAGAGAGGACAGGGGACGACTGTCAGGCCTGAGGAGACCAGGGACGGAGACACTTAGAGAGGACAGGGGACGACTGTCAGGCCTGAGGAGACCAGGGACGGAGACACTTAGAGAGGACAGGAGATGACTGTCAGGCCTGAGGAGACCAGGGATGGAGACACTTAGAGAGGACAGGGGACGACTGTCAGGCCTGAGGAGACCAGGGACGGAGACACTTAGAGAGGACAGGGGACGACTGTCAGGCCTGAGGAGACCAGGGACGAACGAGAGGACAGGGGACGACTGTCAGGCCTGAGGAGACCAGGGACGGAGACACTTAGAGAGGACAGGGGACGACTGTCAGGCCTGAGGAGACCAGGGACGGAGACACTTAGAGAGGACAGGGGACGACTGTCAGGCCTGAGGAGACCAGGGACGGAGACACTTAGAGAGGACAGGAGATGACTGTCAGGCCTGAGGAGACCAGGGATGGAGACACTTAGAGAGGACAGGGGACGACTGTCAGGCCTGAGGAGACCAGGGACGGAGACACTTAGAGAGGACAGGGGACGACTGCCCTGAGGGACCAGGGACGGAGACACTTAGAGAGGACAGGGACGACTGTCAGGCCTGAAACACTAAAACGTGGCCTGAGGAGACCAGGAGCCTTAGAGAGGACAGGGGATGACTGTCAGGCCTGAGGAGACCAGGGACGGAGACACTTAGAGAGGACAGGGGACGACTGTCAGACCTGGAGAGAGTGGGGGAATCCACTCACACACACACTCACACGCTCGCAGGCACACACACACACACACACACACACACACACACACACACACACACACACACACACACACACACACACACACACACACACACACACACACACACACACACACACACACACACACACACACACACACACACACACACACACACACTCACAGGAACACACACTCACTTACACACTCGCAGGCATACACACACACACACGCATATCTTTATACAATAAAATATATACTATAAATTATTACTATAATGTTTAGCTGAGGATCTCTGTGAATTATATCAACAATGTTTACATGTACCTACACTATATCAAGTGTAGGAATTGTGGAGTAATTAAGTAATAAGGCCTGAGGGGGTGTGGTATATGGCCAATATACCACGGCTAAAGGCTGTTCTTAGGTACAGCGCGACGCAGAGTGCCTGGATATAGTCCTTAGCTGTGGTATATTGGTCATATACCACAAACCACAGAGGTGCCTTATTGCTTATACAGTGGGGAGAACAAGTATTTGATACACTGCCGATTTTGCAGGTTTTCCTACTTACAAAGCATGTAGAGGTCTGTAATTTTTATCATAGGTACACTTCAACTGTGAGAGACGGAATCTAAAACAAATATCCAGAAAATCACATTGTATGATTTTTAAGTAATTAATTTGCATTTTATTGCATGACATAAGTATTTGATACATCAGAAAAGCAGAACTTAATATTTGGTACAGAAACCTTTGTTTACAATTAGATCATACGTTTCCTGTAGGTCTTGACCAGGTTTGCACACACTGCAGCAGGGATTTTGGCCCACTCCTCCATACAGACCTTCTCCAGATCCTTCAGGTTTCGGGGCTGTCGCTGGGCAATATGGACTTTCAGCTCCCTCCAAAGATTTTCTATTGGGTTCAGGTCTGGAGACTGGCTAGGCCACTCCAGGACCTTGAGATGCTTCTTACGGAGCCACTCCTTAGTTGCCCTGGCTGTGTGTTTCAGGTCGTTGTCATGCTGGAAGACCCAGCGACGACCCATCTTCAATGCTCTTACTGAGGGAAGGAGGTTGTTGGCCAAGATCTCGCGATACATGGCCCCATCCATCCTCCCTTCAATGCGGTGCAGTCGTCCTGTCCCCTTTGCAGAAAAGCATCCCCAAAGAATGATGTTTCCACCTCCATGCTTCACGGTTGGGATGGTGTTCTTGGGGTTGCACTCATCCTTCTTCTTCCTCCAAACACGGCGAGTGGAGTTTAGACCAAAAAGCTCTATTTTTGTCTCATCAGACCAAATTACCTTCTCCCATTCCTCCTCTGGATCATCCAGATGGTCATTGGCAAACTTCAGACGGGCCTGGACATGCGCTGCCTTGAGCAGGGGGCCCTTGCGCGTGCTGCAGGATTTTAATCCATGACGGCGTAGTGTGTTACTAATGGCATGAACATCTCACAATGATATAAATCACATATACTGAGCCCTATCTGCAACCTTTGAAAACCAATCGCGTTAAATAATACTGTCTTTTGAGTCCACATGTCCTTGTTGTTTGCGATGTTGAAATGTAATCGGTTAAACTAAAGAAATAGGAGTCATCTTCATTATAACTGTCAATTTCACATTCATCAGTTTGTCTTTCACCAATGTACATCTAAATGTGTTGT
>NC_059227.1:6702314-6704814 GCF_020615455.1 Coregonus clupeaformis
GAGAGAAAGAGAGATAGAAAGAGAGTAGAGAGAGAAAAAGAGAGAGAGAAACAGAGAGACAGAGAGACAGACAGAGAGACAGAGAGAGAGACAGAGAGAGAGACAGAGACAGAGAGAAAGAGAGAGACAGAGAGAGAGACAGAGACAGAGAGAAAGACAGAGACAGAGAGAGCAACAGAGACATTATTCAGAGACTTTTCTGCTAACAATCTGAGTGCCAAAATGTATGCATAAAAAAAAAACTATGCTCTGCCTTGTTCACCATAGAGACAATACCCTCCCAGCCCACACATTTGGTACCTTGGAAGTTGTGGGAACGTACGTTTTTTTGTTTTCCCATTAGTTCTGGGAACAAAGCCATACGTTTCCTGACCGGTAAGACGGAATGTTTTTTAAACGTTCTGATAACGGAAGTGAACATTTTGCCTGTTCTGGGAACATTATTTTTTAGGTTCTGAGAACTTTTAACTATGGTTCTATAAAGTTTTCCTGGAAGGTTTTATTAATGTTCTGAGAACGGAAATTATAGGTTATTTAAAGGTAATTAAATAACATAATGAGAACATGTTTCATTAAGACTTTTAATAACATGGCTAGCTTAGGTGAACTGTTTCTAACTCCAAGCACAGATAGAACACATGGAAATTAATTTGCTAGGCATTAATTATACAAACACATTTCTTTTTTATTGTGGCACGGAGTCAGTGAGACTTCAACTTATGAACTTCTGTTCTCTATCTGTGGAATTAGTCCACTGAGCCACCAGGATAGAGCTAGCATGCCATGTTTTTTTTAGTCCTACAAAACTGTTCATTTTAGTCTATTCAAACAGACCCCATTTCAAAGGAAACAAGCACTCATTAGGATCAGGTGTGGCCAATTAGTGGGCGCGGCCAACACACCTGAACACACTTAACAAGATGGAGGTTAGAGAGAGAGTTTTGTTGATGCTGAGAACGCAATGTATATGTTTTTAAATAACAGTCTTTGAACTTTCTATGAACGTTACTAATGTTTTCTTATGGTTTTTATGGAAAGTATACTTCATGTTCTGAGAACATGACTTTAAATAGAACGATGAGGAAACCTGCAGAAAATGCTATGCTGAAATACTGAAATTCCCACAGAAGAATGTTGTTCCTTAATGTTCTCTGAATGTTCTGAGAACACGACTTTAAATAAAACCATGAGAAAATCTGCAGAAAATGTTATGCTGTAAAGAAAATTTGAGGACTAGGCTGCCGAAGTTCTATCAACATCTCAACTGTTGTACTCGCGCTGCTAAAATCCTCGACCATTGCTATTCGAACTTCCGGGATGGTTATAAGGCCCTCCCCCGCCCTCCCCCACCCTCCTTTCGGCAAATCTGACCATGACTCCATTTTGCTCCTCCCTTCCTATAGGCAGAAACTCAAACAGGAAGTACCCGTGCTAAGAACTATTCAGCGCTGGTCTGACCAATCGGAATCCACACTTCAAGATTGTTTTGATCACGTGGACTGGGATATGTTCCGGGTAGCTTGTGAAAATAATTTAGACGAATACACTGAAACGGTGACTGAGTTTATCAGGAAGTGTATAGGTGATGTTGTGCCAACTGTGACTATTAAAACCTACCCTAATCAGAAACCGTGGATAGATGGCACCATTCGCACGAAACTGAAAGCGCGAACCACCGCATTTCACCATGGCAAGATGACTGAGAATATGGCAGAATACAAACAGTGTAGCTACTCACTCCGCAAGGCAATTAAACTGGCAAAACATCAGTATAGAGACAAAGTGGAGTCGCAATTCAACGGCTCAGACACAAGACATATGTGGCAGGGTCTACAGACAATCACGGACTACAAAAGGAAAACCAGTCACGTCGCCGACACCGACGTCTCGCTTCCAGACAAGCTAAACACCTTCGACCGCTTTGAGGATAACACAGTGCCACTGACGAGGCCCACTACCAAGGACTGTGTCCTCTCCTTCTCTGTGGTCGATGTGAGTAAGACATTTAAGCATGTTAACCCCCACAAGGCTGCCGGCCCAGATGGCATCCCAAGCCACGTACTCAGAGCATGCGCAGATCAGCTGGCTGGTGTGTTTACGGACATTTTCAATCTCTCCCTTTCCCAGTCTGCTGTTCCCACATGCTTCAAGATGGCCACCATTGTTCCTGTACCCAAGAAAGCAAAGGTAACTGAACTAAATGACTATCATCATGAAGTGCTTTGAGAGACTAGTCAAGGATCATATCACCTCTACCTTACCTGTCACCCTAGACCCACTTCAATTTGCTTACCGCCCCAATAGATCCACAGACGATGCAATCGCCATCACACTGCACACTGCCCTATCCCATCTGGACAAGAGGAATACCTACGTAAGAATGCTGTTCATTGACAATAGCTCAGCATTCAACACCATAGTACCCTCCAAGCTCATCATTAAGCTCGAGGCCCTGGGTCTGAACCCCGCCCTGTGCAACTGGGTCCTGGACTTCCTGACG